>NC_139991.1:70242569-70269176 GCF_964263955.1 Coregonus lavaretus
CCCACCACTGTCCTACACAGCTGAATGGACGTGTCTTAGCTCCACTGCTGTCCTGAAATCTGATAAAAGTATAGGAACTTAATGGAACTTACTATTGCAATACTACAGACATTCACTAGACACACTCACTAAACTCCCCAAAATAACACACACACAATCATCGCCTCCTCCCTCCCCACCCACCCAGCCATTAACATTACATTGCCATTTTAGTCATTTAGCAGACACTCTTATCCAGAGCGACTTCCAGTTAGTTTATTAATCTTAAGATACCCTAGCCAGATGTGTGTAGAGCCCTCCTGAATTGACAAACACAAGCACGCACACACACACGCACACGCGTAAACAATACCCATCCACCCCTTTATCCCCAACACACTACCCCACCATCCATCATTGAATTAGCGTGGCCTAGTCTGGGTTTCCAGCCCTCCACAGCCCAGCAGGGTGTGGCTAGGCAGGCAGAGCCACAGGCAGCGGCATGGTATACAGTACCGAGGTTTTGCCATGACGTCTGGTTTCCCTCAAACCCTTATTAACTCATAAAAGTGCACTTGCAGTGCTATTCCTGTAGGTTCACTGGGCTGGCTAAGTATATGGTGCGTCCCTGTCTGATAATGTTAATTATACTCTGTTGCAGGAACCAAAAAACTCTGATCGGAGCATGATTCACTGCTCTAAACTTTGAACTACACTCTTAGAAAAAAGGTGCTATCTAGAACGTAAAAGGGTTTTTTGTATGTCTCCATAGGAGAACCCTTTTGTAGAACCCTTTTTGGTTACAGGTAGAACCCTTTGGGGTTCCATGTAGGACCCTTTCCACAGAAGGTTCTACGTGGAACCAAAAATGGTTCTCCTATGGGGACAGACGAATAACTGTTTTTCTAAGAGTGTAGCTTGATTGAGCTTGCCTAGTACAATGGGAGCAGTGGGAGCAATGGAATAGTCCTGAAAGTGCAATCCACAGTCACCCATCTGGAACTCCAAACAGACTCGATCAAACGCTCAAAGCATTTAAAAGAAAACAAGTACTACTTCAACCCAGGTCTGCTGAGGTCAAAGTGTCTTGTTTGCTTGTGTGCATACAAACATGCATAGTTGTTGTGAAAGGGCTAGCTAAGCACACTTTCCTCATGGCGCTTTCAAGGAAAGGAGGATACAAGGAAGATTTACTGTCCTAGATGGTTTGGCTCAAGTTCAGCTCTGGCAGAGCAATGGGAGGGTCTCTCTAAGGAAGAAACAGTATAACAAATAAAGTTGCCCACGCTAAATTACTCCCAGGATGCGTCCCAAATGGCACTGTGTTCCCTATATAGTGAGCCCAATTGAAGCGCTGGTCAAAAGTAGTGCACTATAAAGGGAATAGGATGCATAACCAGTGCTTTATCCTCTAAGGAGGAGCCTACAGGAGGAGCAGTAGTGCAATGGGAGGGTCTCTCTTTTCTATTAATTATATTTATATGGTCTCTTCCCCACAGCTTCCTCAGGCATCCCAGGCCGCTGGCTGCAGCCAGCCTGACAAGAAGCAGACAGAGCGTGCGCATCATACTGTAGCCTATTGGTCTGGAAGAGATCCACACTCCTGTGGTCACACACACACACACACACACACACAGAGACACACATGCGCACACACACACACAAATTCCCATTCACTTCCTTCCGCTCCCTTCATCCTCCCCGCAACCAGACCGTTGTGGTCCACACACACACACGCATGCATGCACGCATGCACGCAGGCACACACACACCTATGTCAGGGTTCCCCAACTGGTGGCCCACAGGTGATTTGATTTGGCCCCCCAAGTTTTCTGAGCAAGAAATGTACGTTTTTTATTGTTGGACATTAAAGACTGTAAAAACTCAGCCACACAGGACCCCCACTTGATATTGATTAGTGCATATATACAGTATGTATATATATATTTTTAAATCTCATGTATCAAGTTAATATTTGAAAATGGAAGTCCTGATAATTAATGTATCATATCTGATGATCCAATATCAAATTACAGTACATCACAGTTATGTTTGAGTTAAGTGCAGTCTAGACCTACATGTGCAGTACTTTATTCCATGGGTATTTATATTTTTTCAGGCCCTATTAAGTACAGTTGGCATCACTAGTTAATTGCTTAGCCTTGCCTGCTGTTCTCTCTCTCTCTCTCTCTCTCTCTCTCTCTCTCTCTCTCTCCCTCTCTCTCTCCCTCTCTCTCTCCCTCTCTCTCTCCCTCTCTCTCTCCCTCTCTCTCCCTCTCCCTCTCCCTCTCCCTCTCCCCCTCTCCCTCCCTCCCTCCCTCCCTCCCTCCCTTCCTGACCTTGTTATTGGTCTGGAGGGATCAATGGGACAGCTACAGTAGCAACAGATGGTCTGCTCTAGTTCCACTAACACATATAGACCTAATATAGGTCAAAGATTACACTTAACATTGAATTCCAATAGTCATCGCTGACTACGCCAATTATTGACGTAAAACTGTTAAACAATGTATACAACAAAGGGATTACTTCTGCAGTGTTTGTTTATGACATTATAGATGTATGTGATAGCCTGTTGCCTGAATTTCAAATAAATTCTGCTTTGCAGAAATTGGGAAATAGACAAAAAATTATAAAACCAAGACAATTCTCCTTTTACAGACTCTAGCTACAAATTGAACAGATATCCATGGACTAGGCTAGGGTTAGGAGTTTTTCTTTACCACATGACTTGACTAGAATGACACTGACCTGGCAAAAGAGTGAATACCAGAAAAACTACTTTACTGAGTTTGATTGAATGGGAGCCATTTAGTCTAATGTCGTGTCAAAAGAATGTTTATTCTATTTGTTCCCGTTTGGGGAGGTGAAGGGGAGGGTGGCTACTCAATCCAGGGTTTGTGTTTATTATTTTACCTCAACTTTCTTAGTATGTGAAATAAAATATTATTAATCCAGAAATAATACTATATTTTGACATGGTTTGGCATGACTCCGTTTGTTTTGGCCTGGCTCAGTTTGGTTTGGCCTGGCCCAGCCTGTCTTACCGTTCTCCGGTGTAGCCTGGACTGCACAGACACTGTCCGCTGGAGGAGACACACATTCCCCCGTTGTGACACTGACACTCCTGGGAACAGTTCCTGCCGAAGCGTCCCTCCGGACACGGCTGGCCACACACTGTACCCTAAACACACACAGAACACTGAATGTGTCAGCACAATATCAATATCCCAGAGTAAATACAATACGTAGGCCATCATATCAATATCCCATAACACATATCAATACATATGATGCAAAAAGAGGATATGTACAATGTGGAGGCTGCTGAGGGGAGGACGGCTCATAAGAATGGCTGGAACGGAGCAAATGGAGTGGCATCAAACACCAGGAAACCATGTGTTTGATGTATTTGATACCATTCCACTGATTCCGCTCCAGCCATTATTATGAGCCCCCCACCCCTAATTAAGGTGCTACCAACCACCTGTGGTGTACATGGTGTCATAGCAATTGACTCCTCGCAGTACCATTATATTATGACGTAATATTACTGTAAATGTCAATATGATAACACACAGTAATGCACGTGACAATCAAACAGCCTTGATTGTGCACAATTCTTCGCCGTTTCTTGGAAAATACTGTATCAATGTTCACTATATGTACAGTACATCAACAGAGCGTTGTTTTATGTATTGATACATCGTGTGTGTGTGTGTGTGTGTGTTACCATCCATCCAGCAGGGCAGGAGCACTCTCCAGTAACGTGGTGACACACTCCTCCATTCTGGCAGGGGCATCTCTCCTCACACTGCTGCCCATGCTTCCCTGGTGGGCACAGGTCCTCACAACTATAGGACAAGAGGAGAAAACATGAAATCAATCCTTACAGACTTAAACAAATGACCGGGTCAGAAACAAAGGGACTGATTAATTCATCTGTGAGAAATTAAAATAAAAACTTCTGAAATTATGTCTTTCACAAGAACATCTCTTTCAAACCCTTGTTTGTCTTGAAGCACCATAGCCACCCTTGTCAGAAACTAGCAGTTTTGTGTACATACAGTGTAGTGTGCGTGTGTGTTCTTTTATGTTTCCGAGTGCGTGCATGTGTGCGTGTCTCTGATGACTCACAAAGCACCGGTGTATCCGGGTGAACACTTGCACTCCCCGGTCACGTGGTGGCACGCGGCTCCATTTTGGCACAGGCACTTCTGTTGGCACCCGTTGCCATAGGTGCCCGCCTCGCAGACCTCCTCGCACCGCCAGCCCCGGTACCCCGGCTGGCAGATACAGGCGCCCGTGATGGGGTTACACAGCGCACTGTTCTGACACTGGCAGCGGTTACTACAGTGGGGACCCCAGTGGTTGCTGTCACACGCTGAGAGAGAAATAAGAGAGATAATGTAAGGTTTAAACTAGGAGATACAACAAGGGCTGATTTTAGCGTTGTATTCAGTGAGTGAGTATGTTAGTTTGTCAGTATGTCTTTCAGATAAATGCTTAAAACGTCCCGTAAATATAGGATTTTTAAATCTCCAAAAGCTCCTAATGTCCAGGTCATTGAGGGATTCAAATACACTGCTCAAAAAAATAAAGGGAACACTAAAATAGCACATCCTAGATCTGAATGAATGAAATAATCTTATTAAATACTTTTTTCTTTACATAGTTGAATGTGCTGACAACAAAATCACACAAAAATGATCAATGGAAATCAAATTTATCAACCCATGGAGGTCTGGATTTGGAGTCACCCTCAAAATTAAAGTGGAAAACCACACTACAGGCTGATCCAACTTTGATGTAATGTCCTTAAAACAAGTCAAAATGAGGCTCAGTAGTGTGTGTGTCCTCCACGTGCCTGTATCCCTACAACGCCTGGGCATGCTCCTGATGAGGTGGCGGATGGTCTCCTGAGGGATCTCCTCCCAGACCTGGACTAAAGCATCCGCCTACTCCTGGACAGTCTGTGGTGCAACGTGGCGTTGGTGGATGGAGCGAGACATGATGTCCCAGATGTGCTCAATTGGATTCAGGTCTGGGGAACGGGCGGGCCAGTCCATAGCATCAATGCCTTCCTCTTGCAGGAACTGCTGACGCACTCCAGCCACATGAGGTCTAGCATTGTCTTGCATTAGGAGGAACCCAGGGCCAACCGCACCAGCATATGGTCTCACAAGGGGTCTGAGGATCTCATCTCGGTACCTAATGGCAGTCAGGCTACCTCTGGCGAGCACATGGAGGGCTGTGCGGCCCCCCAAAGAAATGCCACCCCACACCATTACTGACCCACTGCCAAACCGGTCATGCTGGAGGATGTTGCAGGCAGCAGAACGTTCTCCACGGCGTCTCCAGACTCTGTCACGTCTGTCACATGTGCTCAGTGTGAACCTGCTTTCATCTGTGAAGAGCACAGGGCGCCAGTGGCGAATTTGCCAATCTTGGTGTACTCTGGCAAATGCCAAACGTCATGCACGGTGTTGGGCTGTAAGCACAACCCCCACCTGTGGACGTCGGGCCCTCATACCACCCTCATGGAGTCTGTTTCTGACCGTTTGAGCAGACACATGCACATTTGTGGCCTGCTGGAGGTCATTTTGCAGGGCTCTGGCAGTGCTCCACCTGCTCCTCCTTGCACAAAGGCGGAGCTAGCAGTCCTGCTGCTGGGTTGTTGCCCTCCTACGGCCTCCTCCACGTCTCCTGATGTACTGGCCTGTCTCCTGGTAGCGCCTCCATGCTCTGGACACTACGCTGACAGACACAGCAAACCTTCTTGCCACAGCTCGCATTGATGTGCCATCCTGGATGAGCTGCACCCCCTGAGCCACTTGTGTGGGTTGTAGACTCCGTCTCATGCTACCACTAGAGTGAAAGCACCGCCAGCATTCAAAAGTGACCAAAACATCAGCCAGGAAGCATAGGAACTGAGAAGTGGTCTGTGGTCACCACCTGCAAAACCAGTCCTTTATTGGGGGTGTCTTGCTAATTGCCTATAATTTCCACCTGTTGTCTATTCCATTTGCACAACAGCATGTGAAATTTATTGTCAATCAGTGTTGCTTCCTAAGTGGACAGTTTGATTTCACAGAAATGTGATTGACTTGGAGTTACATTGTGTTGTTTAAGTGTTCCCTTTATTTTTTTGAGCAGTGTACACCGAAAACGAGTTGAAAATGAGTTGACTGCTAAGAGACAACATAAAACAAAGCCAGAAACCACCAGCCATCCACAACCTGTTCCTCAAGCTGATTGCATCAGTTCTTGTTTTGATTTATTACCTCACGTTGAGGTCAATCATCTCTCCTTGCCAGTTGTGCGTTACTGTGATTTATTTTAGGCACACACCTGTTTTCAGTTTTTGAGAGGCAGCTGTGTTGGAGGAGCAATCCATAACAATCCCCTCAGCTGAAGCTATTGTAAACATCTGGGCCAAATTAAAACCTGCGCTTCATTGAGGTCTCTACGTTAAGTAAGTGATCACTTGACCAAAACAAACATACTGTCCCCAAATGAGTGTTGAGGTTGATTACTTTAGGGCGCGTTTCACTATTAACCCAGCAAGTTAACCAGCTGTGGGGAGGGGGAGGGGGACGACTCCCTATCAGCCGACCACACTCAAGACCGCTCCTATTAAAAGCTGAGTAGCTGAGTGGTGTCATCTGTAGCGTGTACACGGCCCTCCTTTCATCCATTTCAACAGGGTCCTGTTCATTAGGGAGCACCATAGCGAAATGTTTTTGCAACAGAAAATGAAAATAAATGTTTCTCATTGGACAAGTCCAGGTAATGCCTCCCTGTTTCAGTCTGTTTTCTTCTGTTTGGTGCCAAATGAACATGACCCAGCTTTCTCATACCTCTCAACCGTAGGTTCTCTGCTGAACTGGAGGAAACCCACCGTGCCTCCGTAACCACATGTATATTCTAGTTGTCTTTCATCTTCTGTGAAACACATTTATATGATTCTACGTTTACGGCGGTACTTCTCTCATGGTTGGGTTAGGGTTATGGTACTGCCCTCATGGTTGGGTTAAGGTTAGGGGACTGCCCTCATGGTTGGGTTAGGGTTATGGTACTGCCCTCATGGTTGGGTTAGGGTTATGGTACTGCCCTCATGTTTGGGTTAGGGTACTGCCCTCATGGTTGGGTTAAGGTTAGGGGACTGCCCTCATGGTTGGGTTAAGATTAGGGGACTGCCCTCATGGTTGGGTTAGGGTTATGGTACTGCCCTCATGTTTGGGTTAGGGTACTGCCCTCATGGTTGGGTTAAGGTTAGGGGACTGCCCTCATGGTTGGGTTAAGATTAGGGGACTGCCCTCATGGTTGGGTTAAGGTTAGGGTTCTGATCTCATGGTTGGGTTAAGGTTAGAGTACTGCCCTCATGGTTGGGTTAGGGTACTGCCCTCATGTTGGGTTAAGGTTAGGGGACTGCCCCATGGTTGGGTTAAGGTTAGGGGACTGCCCTCATGGTTGGGTTAGGGTACTGCCCTCATGGTTGGGTTAAGGTTAGGGGACTGCCCTCATGGCTGGGTTAGGGTACTGCCCTCATGGTTGGGTTAAGGTTAGGGTACTGCCCTCATGGTTACCCTAAGGCGTCTGGCAATGACTAGGGGGAAATATGAGAGAGCAAAGGTTTACTTTCACTGGCAAACCCTTCATTAGAAATGTACTGTATATACTCAGAGCTTAGTCTCAGAGAAAGAGGCATCCCTTTAGCAATGTGGACTGACAGAGTGAGAGTTGAGAGAAGGACAATCTTAAAGACAGGCAGCAGTACTAGTAAACCAGAACAAAGACAAATTAACAGCAAGCGTTCAGTAAATCAGTAGTAATCAAGCGGTCAGTAAATCAACAGTAATCAAGCAGTCAGTAAATCAACAGTAATCAAGCAGTCAGTAAATCAGTAGTAATCAAGCGGTCAGTAAATCAACAGTAATCAAGCAGTCAGTAAATCAGTAGTAATCAAGCGGTCAGTAAATCAGTAGTAATCAAGTGGTCAGTAAATCAGTAGTAATCAAGCGGTCAGTAATCAGTAGTAATCAAGCAGTCCGTAAATCATTAGCAATCAAGCGGTCAGTAAATCAACAGTAATCAAGCAGTCAGTAAATCAACAGTAATCAAGCAGTCAGTAAATCAGTAGTAATCAAGCGGTCAGTAAATCAGTTGTAATCAAGCGGTCAGTAAATCAGTAGTAATCAAGCGGTCAGTAAATCAGTAGTAATCAAGCGGTCAGTAAATCAGTAGTAATCAAGCGGTCAGTAAATCAGTAGTAATCAAGCGGTCAGTAATCAGTAGTAATCAAGCGGTCAGTAATCAGTAGTAATCTTTCATTAAGGTCCTCGACTCCTTGACCTTAGAGGATCACTGGCTCTCGTACATTAAGTCTAGTTTTACATACATTCCAATACGCTGTATGTTATTCCATCCAAAGCAATGTTCTTGTTTTCTTACTAAAATATGCAGTAAAGTAGACAGCCAGAGAGTTGTCATTAAAATCTTTGGCACCTATGTGTAAGCCAGTTATGTAATAAAAACAAAACACCTGTGATATTACAGTGCAAAAACGATGTAAAAACTCTGTGTACAGCGGCGCGTCTAGATCCAGGTGCTGGTGCTGGTAGAAACTACTATCTGTCCAACTAGAAATCCAACTAGGTATCCAACTAGGTATCCAACTAAGTATCCAACTAAGTATCCAACTAAGTATCCAACTAGGTATCCAACTAGGTATCCAACTAGGTATCCAACTAGGCATCCAACTAAGTATCCAACTAGGTATCCAACTAGGTATCCAACTAAGTATCCAACTAGGTATCCAACTAGGTATCCAACTAGGTATCCAACTAGGTATCCAACTAGGTATCCAACTAAGTATCCAACTAGGTATCCAACTAGGTATCCAACTAGGTATCCAACTAGGCATCCAACTAGGTATCCAACTAGGTATCCAACTAGGTATCCAACTAAGTATCCAACTAGGTATCCAACTAGGTATCCAACTAAGTATCCAACTAAGCATCCAACTAAGCATCCAACTAAGCATTCAACTAGGCATCCAACTAGGTATCCAACTAAGTATCCAACTAGGTATCCAACTAAGTATCCAACTAGGTATCCAACTAGGTATCCAACTAAGTATCCAACTAGGTATCCAACTAAGTATCCAACTAGGTATCCAACTAGGTATCCAACTAGGTATCCAACTAAGTATCCAACTAGGTATCCAACTAAGTATCCAACTAGGTATCCAACTAAGTATCCAACTAGGTATCCAACTAGGTATCCAACTAAGTATCCAACTAGGCATCCAACTAGGTATCCAACTAGGTATCCAACTATGTATCCAACTAGGTATCCAACTAAGTATCCAACTAGGTATCCAACTAAGTATCCAACTAGGTATCCAACTAGGTATCCAACTAGGTATCCAACTAAGTATCCAACTAGGTATCCAACTAGGTATCCAACTAGGTATCCAACTAGGTATCCAACTAAGTATCCAACTAGGTATCCAACTAGGTATCCAACTAGGTATCCAACTAGGTATCCAACTAAGTATCCAACTAGGTATCCAACTAAGTATCCAACTAGGTATCCAACTAGGTATCCAACTAAGTATCCAACTAAGCATCCAACTAAGCATCCAACTAAGCATTCAACTAGGCATCCAACTAAGTATCCAATGAAGTATCCAACTAGGTATCCAACTAAGTATCCAACTAGGTATCCAACTAGGTATCCAACTAGGTATCCAATGAAGTATCCAACTAGGTATCCAACTAGGTATCCAACTAGGCATCCAACTAGGTATCCAACTAGTTATCCAACTAAGTATCCAACTAGGTATCCAACTAGGTATCCAACTAGGTATCCAACTAAGTATCCAACTAGGTATCCAACTAAGTATCCAACTAGGTATCCAATGAAGTATCCAACTAGGTATCCAACTAGTTATCCAACTAAGTATCCAACTAGGTATCCAACTAGGTATCCAACTAGGTATCCAACTAAGTATCCAACTAGGTATCCAACTAAGTATCCAACTAGGTATCCAATGAAGTATCCAACTAGGTATCCAACTAGGTATCCAACTAAGTATCCAACTAAGTATCCAACTAGGTATCCAACTAGGTATCCAACTAGGTATCCAACTAGGTATCCAACTAGGTATCCAACTAGGTATCCAATGAAGTATCCAACTAGGTATCCAACTAGGTATCCAACTAGGTATCCAATGAAGTATCCAACTAGGTATCCAACTAAGTATCCAACTAGGCATCCAACTAGGTATCCAACTAGGCATCCAACTAGGTATCCAACTAGGTATCCAACTAGGTATCCAACTAGGTATCCAATGAAGTATCCAACTAGTTATCCAACTAAGTATCCAACTAGGTATCAAACTAAGTATCCAACTAGGTATCCAACTAGGTATCCAACTAAGTATCCAACTAAGCATCCAACTAAGCATCCAACTAAGTATCCAACTAGGCATCCAACTAAGTATCCAACTAGGTATCCAACTAAGTATCCAACTAGGTATCCAACTAGGTATCCAACTAGGTATCCAACTAAGTATCCAACTAAGCATCCAACTAAGCATCCAACTAAGTATCCAACTAGGTATCCAACTAAGTATCCAACTAGGTATCCAACTAAGTATCCAACTAGGTATCCAACTAAGTATCCAACTAGGTATCCAACTAAGTATCCAACTAAGCATCCAACTAAGCATCCAACTATGTATCCAATGAAGTATCCAACTAGGTATCCAACTAAGTATCCAACTAGGTATCCAACTAAGTATCCAACTAGGTATCCAACTAGGTATCCAACTAAGTATCCAACTAAGTATCCAACTAAGTATCCAACTAGGTATCCAACTAGGTATCCAACTAGGTATCCAACTAGGTATCCAACTAAGTATCCAACTAGGTATCCAACTAGGTATCCAACTAAGTATCCAACTAGGTATCCAACTAGGTATCCAACTAAGTATCCAACTAAGTATCCAACTAGGTATCCAACTAGGTATCCAACTAAGTATCCAACTAAGTATCCAACTAAGTATCCAACTAGGTATCCAACTAGGTATCCAACTAGGTATCCAACTAGGTATCCAACTAAGTATCCAACTAAGTATCCAACTAAGTATCCAACTAGGTATCCAACTAGGTATCCAACTAGGTATCCAACTAGGTATCCAACTAAGTATCCAACTAGGTATCCAACTAGGTATCCAACTAGGTATCCAACTAAGTATCCAACTAAGTATCCAACTAGGTATCCAACTAGGTATCCAACTAAGTATCCAACTAAGTATCCAACTAAGTATCCAACTAGGTATCCAACTAGGTATCCAACTAGGTATCCAACTAGGTATCCAACTAAGTATCCAACTAAGTATCCAACTAAGTATCCAACTAGGTATCCAACTAGGTATCCAACTAGGTATCCAACTAGGTATCCAACTAAGTATCCAACTAGGTATCCAACTAGGTATCCAACTAAGTATCCAACTAAGTATCCAACTAGGTATCCAACTAGGTATCCAACTAGGTATCCAACTAGGTATCCAACTAGGTATCCAACTAGGTATCCAACTAAGCATCCAACTAAGCATCCAACTAGGCATCCAACTAGGTATCCAACTAGGTATCCAACTAAGTATCCAACTAGGTATCCAACTAGGTATCCAACTAGGTATCCAACTAGGTATCCAACTAGGTATCCAACTAGGTATCCAACTAGGTATCCAACTAGGTATCCAACTAGGTATCCAACTAGGCATCCAACTAGGTATCCAACTAGGTATCCAACTAAGTATCCAACTAAGCATCCAACTATGTATCCAATGAAGTATCCAACTAGGTATCCAACTAAGTATCCAACTAGGTATCCAACTAAGTATCCAACTAGGTATCCAACTAAGCATCCAACTAAGCATCCAACTAAGCATCCAACTATGTATCCAATGAAGTATCCAACTAGGTATCCAACTAAGTATCCAACTAGGTATCCAACTAGGTATCCAACTATGTATCCAACTAAGCATCCAACTAAGTATCCAACTAGGTATCCAACTAGGTATCCAACTATGTATCCAACTAAGCATCCAACTAAGTATCCAACTAGGTATCCAACTAAGTATCCAACTAAGTATCCAACTAGGTATCCAACTAAGTATCCAACTAGGTATCCAACTAAGCATCCAACTAAGTATCCAACTAGGTATCCAACTAGGTATCCAACTATGTATCCAACTAAGCATCCAACTAAGTATCCAACTAGGTATCCAACTAAGTATCCAACTAAGTATCCAACTAAGTATCCAACTAAGTATCCAACTAGGTATCCAACTAGGTATCCAACTAGGTATCCAACTAGGCATCCAACTAGGTATCCAACTAGATATCCAACTAAGTATCCAACTAGGTATCCAACTAGGTATCCAACTAGGTATCCAACTAGATATCCAACTAAGTATCCAACTAGGTATCCAACTAGGTATCCAACTAGATATCCAACTAAGTATCCAACTAGGTATCCAACTAGGTATCCAACTAAGTATCCAACTAAGCATCCAACTAAGCATCCAACTAGGTATCCAACTAAGCATCCAACTAAGTATCCAACTAGGTATCCAACTAGGTATCCAACTAGGCATCCAACTAGGTATCCAACTAAGCATCCAACTAGGTATCCAACTAGGTATCCAACTAAGTATCCAACTAGGTATCCAACTAGGTATCCAACTAGGTATCCAACTAGATATCCAACTAAGTATCCAACTAAGCATCCAACTAAGTATCCAACTAGGTATCCAACTAGGTATCCAACTAGGTATCCAACTAGATATCCAACTAAGTATCCAACTAGGTATCCAACTAGGTATCCAACTAGGTATCCAACTAGATATCCAACTAAGTATCCAACTAGGTATCCAACTAGGTATCCAACTAGGTATCCAACTAGGTATCCAACTAGATATCCAACTAAGTATCCAACTAGGTATCCAACTAGGTATCCAACTAGGTATCCAACTAAGTATCCAACTAGGCATCCAACTAGTTATCCAACTAAGCATCCAACTAAGTATCCAACTAAGTATCCAACTAGGTATCCAACTAGATATCCAACTAAGTATCCAACTAAGCATCCAACTAAGTATCCAACTAGGTATCCAACTAGGTATCCAACTAGGTATCCAACTAGATATCCAACTAAGTATCCAACTAGGTATCCAACTAGGTATCCAACTAAGTATCCAACTAGGTATCCAACTAGGTATCCAACTAAGTATCCAACTAAGCATCCAACTAAGCATCCAACTAAGCATTCAACTAGGCATCCAACTAGGTATCCAACTAAGTATCCAACTAGGTATCCAACTAGGTATCCAACTAGGTATCCAACTAGATATCCAACTAAGTATCCAACTAGATATCCAACTAAGTATCCAACTAGGTATCCAACTAGGTATCCAACTAGATATCCAACTAAGTATCCAACTAGGTATCCAACTAGGTATCCAACTAAGTATCCAACTAGGTATCCAACTAAGTATCCAACTAGGTATCCAACTAGGTATCCAACTAGGTATCCAACTAGATATCCAACTAAGTATCCAACTAGATATCCAACTAAGTATCCAACTAGGTATCCAACTAGGTATCCAACTAGATATCCAACTAAGTATCCAACTAGGTATCCAACTAGGTATCCAACTAAGCATCCAACTAGGTATCCAACTAGGTATCCAACTAAGTATCCAACTAGGTATCCAACTAGGTATCCAACTAGGTATCCAACTAGATATCCAACTAAGTATCCAACTAGATATCCAACTAAGTATCCAACTAGGTATCCAACTAGGTATCCAACTAAGTATCCAACTAGGTATCCAACTAGGTATCCAACTAAGTATCCAACTAAGCATCCAACTAAGCATCCAACTAAGTATCCAACTAGGTATCCAACTAGGTATCCAACTAGGTATCCAACTAGGTATCCAACTAGGTATCCAACTAAGTATCCAACTAGGTATCCAACTAGGTATCCAACTAAGTATCCAACTAGGTATCCAACTAGGTATCCAACTAAGTATCCAACTAGGTATCCAACTAGGTATCCAACTAAGTATCCAACTAGGTATCCAACTAAGTATCCAACTAAGTATCCAACTAGGTATCCAACTAGGTATCCAACTAAGTATCCAACTAAGCATCCAACTAAGCATCCAACTAGGTATCCAACTAAGCATCCAACTAAGTATCCAACTAAGCATCCAACTAGGTATCCAACTAGGTATCCAACTAAGTATCCAACTAAGCATCCAACTAAGCATCCAACTATGTATCCAATGAAGTATCCAACTAGGTATCCAACTAAGTATCCAACTAGGTATCCAACTAAGTATCCAACTAGGTATCCAACTAAGCATCCAACTAAGCATCCAACTAAGCATCCAACTATGTATCCAACTAGGTATCCAACTAGGTATCCAACTAGGCATCCAACTAAGTATCCAACTAGGTATCCAACTAGGTATCCAACTAGGTATCCAACTAGGCATCCAACTAGGTATCCAACTAGGCATCCAACTAAGTATCCAACTAAGCATCCAACTAAGCATCCAACTAAGTATCCAACTAGGTATCCAACTAAGTATCCAACTAGGTATCCAACTAGGTATCCAACTAAGCATCCAACTAGGCATCCAACTAAGTATCCAACTAAGCATCCAACTAAGCATCCAACTAAGCATCCAACTAAGTATCCAACTAGGTATCCAACTAAGTATCCAACTAGGTATCCAACTAGGTATCCAACTAAGTATCCAACTAGGTATCCAACTAAGTATCCAACTAAGTATCCAACTAGGTATCCAACTAGGTATCCAACTAAGTATCCAACTAAGCATCCAACTAAGCATCCAACTAGGTATCCAACTAAGCATCCAACTAAGTATCCAACTAAGCATCCAACTAGGTATCCAACTAGGTATCCAACTAAGTATCCAACTAAGCATCCAACTAAGCATCCAACTATGTATCCAATGAAGTATCCAACTAGGTATCCAACTAAGTATCCAACTAGGTATCCAACTAAGTATCCAACTAGGTATCCAACTAAGCATCCAACTAAGCATCCAACTAAGCATCCAACTATGTATCCAACTAGGTATCCAACTAGGTATCCAACTAGGCATCCAACTAAGTATCCAACTAGGTATCCAACTAGGTATCCAACTAGGTATCCAACTAGGCATCCAACTAGGTATCCAACTAGGCATCCAACTAAGTATCCAACTAAGCATCCAACTAAGCATCCAACTAAGCATCCAACTATGTATCCAATGAAGTATCCAACTAGGTATCCAACTAAGTATCCAACTAGGTATCCAACTAAGTATCCAACTAGGTATCCAACTAAGCATCCAACTAAGCATCCAACTATGTATCCAATGAAGTATCCAACTAAGTATCCAACTAGGTATCCAACTAAGTATACAACTAGGTATCCAACTAAGCATCCAACTAAGCATCCAACTATGTATCCAATGAAGTATCCAACTAGGTATCCAACTAAGTATCCAACTAGGTATCCAACTAGGTATCCAACTAAGTATCCAACTAGGTATCCAACTAGGTATCCAACTAGGTATCCAACTAGATATCCAACTAGGTATCCAACTAAGCATCCAACTAAGCATCCAACTAAGCATCCAACTATGTATCCAATGAAGTATCCAACTAGGTATCCAACTAAGTATCCAACTAGGTATCCAACTAGGTATCCAACTATGTATCCAACTAAGTATCCAACTAGGTATCCAACTAGGTATCCAACTAAGTATCCAACTAAGCATCCAACTAAGCATCCAACTAAGCATTCAACTAGGCATCCAACTAGGTATCCAATGAAGTATCCAACTAGGTATCCAATGAAGTATCCAACTAGGTATCCAACTAAGTATCCAACTAGGCATCCAACTAGTTATCCAATTAAGTATCCAACTAAGCATCCAACTAAGCATCCAACTAAGCATTCAACTAGGCATCCAACTAGGTATCCAATGAAGTATCCAACTAAGTATCCAACTAGGTATCCAACTAAGTATCCAACTAGGTATCCAACTAAGTATCCAACTAGGCATCCAACTAGTTATCCAACTAAGTATCCAACTAGGTATCCAACTAAGTATCCAACTAGGTATCCAACTAGGTATCCAACTAAGTATCCAACTAGGTATCCAACTAGGTATCCAACTAGGTATCCAACTAGGTATCCAACTAGGTATCCAACTAAGTATCCAACTAGGTATCCAACTAAGTATCCAACTAGGTATCCAACTAGGTATCCAACTAAGTATCCAACTAAGTATCCAACTAGGTATCCAACTAAGTATCCAACTAAGTATCCAACTAGATATCCAACTAGGTATCCAACTAGGTATCCAACTAGGTATCCAACTAGGTATCCAACTAAGTATCCAACTAAGTATCCAACTAGGTATCCAACTAAGTATCCAACTAGGTATCCAACTAGGTATCCAACTAAGTATCCAATTAAGCATCCAACTAAGCATCCAACTAGGTATCAAATGAAGTATCCAACTAGGTATCCAACTAAGTATCCAACTAAGTATCCAACTAGGTATCCAACTAAGTATTCAACTAAGTATCCAAAACAAAAGTAAAGAACAGCACACTAATGAAAACAGACGACTGACCTTCTCTCATTCTATATGATTTATTTCATTGTAAGGTGCATAAACGAACAACACATGTACAGGTTATTGCCAAAATAATGGAAACACTCAAATAAATTAAGGATACAAAGTATATTGAAAGCAGGTGCTTCCACACAGGTGTGGTTCCTGAGTTAATTAAGCAATTAATTAACATTCCATCATGCTTAGGGTCAAGTATAAAAATGCTGGGCAGACCATTATTTTGGCTACCATGGCTATGCCCCCATAGGATGACAATGCCTCCATCCGCAGGGCACGAGTGGTCACTGAATGGTTTGATGAGCATGAAAACGATGTAAACCATATGCCATGTCTCAGTCACCAGAGCTCAACCCAATTGAACACTGGAGATTCTGGAGCGGCGCCTGAGACAGCACTTTCCACCACCATCAACAAAACATCAAATGATGGAATTTCTCGTGATAGAATGATGTCGCATCCCTCCAATAGAGTTCCAGACACTTGTAGACTCTCTGCCAAGGTGCATTGAAGCTGTTCTGGCTCGTGGTGGCCAAATGCCCTATTAAGACACTTTATGTTGGTGTTTCCTTTATTTTGGCAGTTGCCTGTAGCTTCATCAGGTTAATTTCGACACGTGTTTTGGATATCTCCCACTGGGCACACACTGGTTGAATCAACGTTGTTTCCATGTCATTTCAATGAAATGACGTGGAACTAATGTGGAATAGACGTTGAATTCACGTCTGTGCCCAGTGGGCTGTAACAATAAGCTTACTTAGCAGCTATAAAGAATCAGAAATAATCAACTACATCAAAATGTATATAAGGCCATCGTCATTGTAGTCGTTACAGTACAAGTCCCACTCCCAGATTGAACCAAAAAGAACCCTGCTGCTTCTTGACGTCTTTACCCACGATGTCAGAAACTAGAGTATGGTTGAAGTGTGTCTGCCAACCAGGCACATAAACAGTGGAGACCTTCCCTTTCCCATGTGTAGTGTGGTATTAGATGGAGGCCGACCTCACCGGCCACATGAGTTATGGCTGCCCTGATTAAAGCATGAAGAGGTCTGATGAGAGGACACGAGTGTAAGCCTCACGCCTTAAAACGGGCCGTAAAATGTACTGTGTTTGGGTGAGTGACGACGTCGTTGATTGGGTGTGTGTGGAGGTTGAAGGGTGTGTGTGGAGGTTGAAGGGTGTGTGTGTGTGTGTGTGTGTGTGTGTGTGTGTGTGTGTGTGTGATGGTGTCATCAATGGGTGTGTTGTGCTCACACGCCTCCCCCCTTTTCATCAGGAAAGTCCCCATAGTCATAGTACGACCATAGAATTAGAATGCATTCATTATAGTATGACCCAGAAATGTGTATGAGTCGGCGAAACCTATTCAATCAGCTCTTCTTCACAGTTATTTTCGCCCGCCCTATACTTCCTCCACAGCTTGGGTTACGTTACACAGTTACACAGTTACACAAGTTACTGACCCTTTAAAACCAACCAGCTGTTTATCTCAAGCTATTTCCAGAGGAGTAAAAAACACTTGCTCCTCGTGAATCAAGATCTCTTAACATCGGATTTTTCACAAATACCTTTTCTCCACTTTATAGGAAGTATGCACTTTCAAAGTCAAACAAGCCTGCGACAGCTATCGGACCTAAAATGCGTCACCGACTGAAATTCAGCTTATGTGTCTATAATATCATTGTAGGAGTTCTGGGTCTTCTGTAGATGATCCTTTACCACCTGTAATTGCCGGAGATGATGGAAAATGTCCTATCCAGAGTTCCAGACACACATCTGGCCAAACATTGAGTGGTCTGACAGTAATAGTAATTCATACACCATAATGAGTCAACTGGAGACCAGTCATATCGCTCAACAGTGACTATAAGGTTAGCTTGATACCGGACATGATTGAAAACTGCTCAAGGTTGAAGTTACAATTCAATTCAGATCTAGAATCCTGCTCTATCCTACCCTTTACCCAAAAAAGGAAAAAAATACACACTGCCCTGAAATCACTGGGATAGTTCACCCAAATTGCAAAATTACTTACTTTACCAAGCCACTGCCACCAACCACTAACTTTTAAGCATTTTATAACCAAAACCAATGGAAGTCAATGTATCATATATTACTATGGTTTAAATTTCACGCCCATTTCATGCAACCTCATCCTTCACTGTGGAGAGACAGGAAGAGTATCGTTTGACACTGAGCCAAGCAGAGCCAAACAGCATGACCCTTATGTGGCGATGGACATGCCCCAACCAAGAACTATGCTGTACCTCAACCACGGTTTCTCTCTGACACAGCTAAAACCAGGAAACCAGGAGTCTGTTTGGCTCAACCGCTTAACGGTTCCTGCATTAGCCTCTTTCCTTTCTGGCCTGCTGGTGAAAAGTGTACTGCTTAGCTGCAGGCTAAGGTGCTGTGTTTTACACAGTATCACACAGTGTGGGCAGTGGGTGCGGAGAGAGAGAGGGATGGAAGGAGAGAAAGAGAGAGAGAGAGACAGAGAGAGGGAGGGAGAGATATTAAGAAAGAAAAGAGAGTGAGAGCAAGGGAGAGAGAAACAGAGAGAAAAACAGCAAGGGAAAAAGAGCAAAAGAATGAAAGACCAAAAGAGAAAGAGAAAGCCCATTGTGTCCACAAACCTCCTCTCGCATTTACTGTGGGACTCTGGTACCTTTGTGCAACCTGAGCTAGATAGAAAGGGTTAGGGTTCAACCTGAGCTAGATTGAAAGGGTTAGGGTTCAACCTGAGCTAGATAGAAAGGGTTAAGGTTCAACCTGAGCTAGATAAAAAGGGTTAGGGTTCAACCTGATCTAGATAGAAAGGGTTAGGGTTCAACCTGATCTAGATAGAACGGGTTCAACCTGAGCTAGATAGAAAGGGTTATGGTTCAACCTGATCTAGATAGAAAGGGTTAGGGTTCAACCTGAGCAAGATAGAAAGGGTTAGGGTTCAACTTGATCTAGATAGAAAGGGTTAGGGTTAAACCTGAGCTAGATAGAAAGGGTTAGGGGGTTCAACCTGATCTAGATAGAAAGGGTTAGGGTTCAACCCGAGCTAGATAAAAAGGGTTAGGGGGTTCAACCTGAGCTAGATAGAAAGGATTAGGGGGTTCAACCTGATCTAGATAGAAATGGTTAAGGTTCAACCTGAGCTAGATAAAAAAAGGGTTAGGGGGTTCAACCTGATCTAGATAGAAAGGTTTAGGGGGTTCAACCTGAGCTAGATAGAAAGGGTTAGGGGGTTCAATCTGAGCTAGATAGAAAGGGTTAGGGGGTTCAACCTGATCTAGATAGAAAGGGTTCAACCTCAGCTAGATAGAAAGGGTTAGGGTTCAACCTGATCTAGATAGAAAGGGTTAGGGTTCAACCTGAGCAAGATAGAAAGGGTTAGGGTTCAACCTGATCTAGATAGAAAGGGTTAGGTGGTTCAACCTGAGCTAGATAGAAAGGGTTAGGGGGTTCAACCTCATCTAGATAGAAAGGGTTAGGGTTCAACCTGAGCTAGATAGAAAGGGTTAGGGTTCAACCTGATCTAGATAGAAAGGGTTAGGGGGTTCAACCTGATCTAGATATAAAGGGTTAGGGTTCAACCTGATCTAGATATAAAGGTTTAGGGGGTTAAACTTGAGCTAGATAGAAAGGGTTAGGGTTAAACCTGATCTAGATAGAAAGGGTTAGGGTTCAACCTGAGCTAGATAGAAAGGGTTAGGGTTCAACCTGAGCTAGATAGAAAGGGTTAGGGTTCAACCTGATCTAGATAGAAAGGGTTAGGGGGTTCAACCTGAGCTAGATAGAACGGGTTAGAGTTCAACCTGATCTAGATAGAAATGGTTAGGGGGTTCAACCTGAGCTAGATAGAAAGGGTTAGGGGGTTCAACCTCATCTAGATAGAAAGGGTTCAACCTGACCTAGATAGAAAGAGTTAGGGTTCAACCTGACCTAGATAGAAAGGGCCCACTAGAAGACCTGGAGGGCTCCTCATTGTCGTGCCTTGGGACAAACTGTTCCCTTGTGTTCAAGACACATCACATCTGACCCACAGACGAGAGACACACTAAGCATTGGGGGGGGGGGGGGGGGGGGGGGGTGTTGGTCATGAGGTTGTTTGTACCAGAGATTGGGTCAAGATGTCCTGTTATTGACATATATTATTTTCATTACAGGATTACAACAGTTAATTGCTTAGAAAACACAAGCAATCAGTGATTGGCAATACATACAGACCATCTGCAATGCACAAAATCTAGGCCAGGGTTATTTCCATTCAATGGATGTAACTCCTAATGCAGGAACTCCTATAATCAACCTCTTTACTTTACTCATCTTTACTATTCTTTATTAGTCACTATATTTATCCTATGGAAATCAGTCTAAATGATCCTGTTAAAAACAAACTCAAGTTTACAACCCAATCTAAAAATAATCCAGGGAGCTTCTAAGAGACAGAGAGCACTCCTCTTGAAAAAGTGTCAGTTACAGAGAAAAAAAAAACATTGGCCAGTAATTTGACCTGCCAGTTGATGAGAGTTGGCCCAGACCCTGCCCCAGACCAAGACTGAGGGAAGAAGGGACAGAAGAAGGGAGGGAGAGAAAGAGAGAGAGTAGGAATGAGAGTGATAGTGAGTGATGAATGGAAAAATGGAGAGAAAGAGGGAGATAGAAAGCCAGAGAAAAAGAGAGAGAGGGATGGAGGGAGTGTTTTTCCATGCCTCTAAGATCGCCCACTCTACCATGCAGAGCCCTGCACAGTGCGTCAGCCCACAAGGCTCATGGGAACAGTCATTTACTTCACAGGGATACAGAGGAATCCCAGCTAAGAGACGACATCTGTACGATTCCTCAACATTTCCATAGTACTGTGCGTGTTAAAGAGGATATATTGTGTTTTCTCTCTCCTTCCCCCTTTCGCTCTCCTTCCCCCTTTCGCTCTCCTTCCCCCTCTCTCTCTCCTTCTCCCTTTCTCTCTCCTTCCCCCTCTCTATCTCCTTCCCCCTCTCTCTCTCCTTCCCCCTTTCTCTCTCCTTCTCCCTTTCTCTCTCCTTCTCCCTTTCTCTCTCCTCCCCCTCTCTCTCTCCTTCCCCCTCTCTCTCTCCTTCCACCTTTCTCTCTCCTTCCCCCTTCTCTCTCCTTCCCCCTCTCTCTCTCCTTCCCCCTTTCTCTCTCCTTCCCCCTCTCTCTCTCCTTCTCCCTTTCTCTCTCCTTCTCCCTTTCTCTCTCCTTCCCCCTCTCTCGCTCCTTCCCCCTCTCTCTCTCCTTCCCCCTTTCTCTCTCCTTCCCCCTTCTCTCTCCTTCCCCCTCTCTCTCCTTCCCCCTTTCTCTCTCCTTCCCCCTTTATCTCTCCTTCCCCCTCTCTCTCTCCTTCCCCCTCTCTCTCTCCTTCCCCCTTTCTCTCTTTTTTTCCCTGTTTCTCTCTCCTTCCCTCTCTCTTTCCCCTACCGTCTCTCTCTCTTAAACACTCACCCTCTCTCTCCCTCTGACCCCTCTCTCACTCTGTGTGTGTGTGTGTTTGTGTATGTGTGTGTGTGTTTGTTTCCAAGGATTCGACCATGACAATTAACTTCCGTGGGATACTCCAGTGAGATACTCAAGCTGGACAGCTCAGAAATGGCATTGGCAAGGCATTTGAAGTTATTTGTCTCCCTCGGCTTGGGTACAGTCTGGGTACATGGCTGGATACATGGCCTAGGGCTGGTACTATGTTTATCTCATTATATACACTGTGTACAAAACTTTAGGAACACCTGCTCTTTCCATGACATAGACTGACCAGGACTGACCAGGTGAATCCAGGTGAAGGCTATGATCCCTTACTGATGTCACTTGTTAAATCCACTTCAATCAGTGTAGATGAAGGTGAGGAGACAGGTTAAAGAAGGATTTTAAGCTTTGAGATTGAAGTGGATTGTGTATATGTGCCATTCAGAGGGTGAATGGGCAAGACAAAATATTTAAGTGCCCTTGAACAGGATATGGTAGTAGGTGCCAGGCGCAAAATTAGGAAGGTGTTCCTAATGTTTTGTACACTCACTGTATATCATATGTGAACTGTTGGAGTTGTATGGTAAACACACCTCCTACTAGGATGCTCCAACGTTACAGTCTCCGCCAACACTGCTACAGTAGCCATTAAACATCCCACTGGGCACAGACGTCATTTCAACGTCTAGTTTTGATTTACATTTGGTTGAGGTGTCAACTAACGTGAATTCAACGTGAAATTAACAAAACAAAAAAATCTCCATGTAATTGAATTTAGGTTAAAAGTGGTGTGAAAAGAAGACCAAATTCCCTTACATTGATTACTTTTTGCAAATCGAATTAGTTTTCCACGTTGATTCAACGTCATCACATAGACTTTTTTTGTTGAAATGACATGGAAACAACGTTGATTCAACCAGTTTTTTCCCACTGGGATACCACTGTGAAACTTCTTTCCTTCAAATTTAGTATCCAAACTCTAAGCCACTCAAGCCAAGTTCAATACAGAAAATATAGAAATGTATAAACTGGGTAGTTCAAGCCCTGAATGCTGATTGGCTGACAACCATGGTATATCAGACCGTATACCACAGTTATGCCAAAACATGTATTTTTACATTGGTAACCAGTTTATAACAGCAATAAGGCACCTCGGGGGTTTGTGGTATCTGGCCAATATACCACAGCTAAGGGCTGTATCCAGGCACTTCTCTTTGCATCGTGCATAAGAACAGTCCTTAGCCGTGGTATATTGGCCATATACCACACCCCCTCAGGCCTTAATGCTTAAATATATTCATTCATTGCTATAAAGTAATAACTTAAAACCACACCTGTTAAGTCAAGCATAAATCAAGTATGAAAGTATAAGAGGAGACCGACAGCTATTGTACATTCCCTATTGTAGGCTTACCATTTCCCAAATGAAGTACGGTTCAATGTAAAGGGAGCCACAGTAGGCTACGGTGCATCCCAAATGGCACCCTATTCCCTATACAGAGCACTACTTTTGACCAGGGCCCATAGGGCTCTGGTCAAAAGTAGTGAACTAGGAAATAGGGTGCCATTTGGGACACAACCTCCATCTCCATGTAAAAGCCAACCCACATAAACCTAACACCTGACACTTTGTTTCCAGATTAATGGCTTCAGCTGTGTGTGTCTGATTGTTCGTCACTGTGTAATAGCCCAGACGGCCCTAGATGATCCTAATGTAGCATATAATCCACACCAGCCAACCAGGCTCCTCCGAGCTAACTAACTAACCCTCTCCTGTCTCGTAAACAAAAGCCTGACAAAAGCCATTGTGCGGATATGGAATTTCAGTGCAAGGTATTAATAAGGTATTAATACCTTTTATATTCCAAGAAACAGGGAGGTTTCTGTGAATTGTGGGGTCTTGGAATTGAAAGGGGATCTTCGAAAACAGCTGGGTATTAGTGCTTCATTTAAAGGTTAGAGCGGCCATTTTGAGATAAGTCGTCGGAGTGGCGTTGAGCTCTAGGTAGTGACGCTAAATAGTGGTTAGCATCGCTTCATTTTGTGAGGGGGTCATTGAGTTAAGGAATGGTTTTTTTGAAAGGTTGCATGTTAAAACCAGTGAATAGACAAGAGTCAAGTCAAGAGTCAACAGTCCCTCCTGAGTATCTTGGGTTGTTGGGTTGTTGTTGTCATGTGCCTACTGTGAAATCACAAGAGCTAGACCCTCGGGTTATTTCCTACATTACCATCATTAAAATGTCTCTCTTTCATTCTTCCCGCACTTCCTTTTTAATCTAAGAAAGAGATTTAGGCTACTCCCTTTTCCTCTCATCCTTGAACCCCACAGCAAAACAATCCTCAGACATATTGTTGGGGTCCGTTGATCCGTAAACTAGAGTCAACAATAAGGCAACAATAAGTCTGGCTTTTAAGGCTCATGAGGAAATGAAAAGTCATATTACTTAGGGGGATATTGAATAGGCTACCCCCACACCCCCCACCCCCCAGACTGGCTCAAGGGGCCCCCCAAAACAGAGACTGAATGCAGCTAAGACCTGGTTTTAAAAAGGAAATGGATATTCATTCTCAACACGACTGGTTGGCTTAGCCTTAGACCGTTCCACTCAATGAGTTGACTCTGATCTCTAAGCAGTAAGACGGATATGTGGGTAGATTACACCACAATGATAGTATATTGCTTTAATTATTTTATTGCTTTAATTATTTATCGTATAAAGTGACTTATATGTGTATATTCACTTACATTTAATGTATATGTAAATATTTATATTTTCCCACAAGATATATCTCCTGATATTCCAAATAGAGATGTTCTTGTGTTCTCACAGTCAACAAATAAATGAAAACATTCCTCATTAGTCTCTCCCATGTCCACTGTACAAACAAAACAAGCTGACTCATAGGATGGTTTGGGTGACAACAGACTATCAGCTAATCAGATGCTGCAATGTTAACAAACACACACCAGGGGTGGGCCTGAGGGGCTATCCTGAGATAGACTCTTATTGATCGTGAATCAAGCAGTCAATACAGATTAGTTACAGCAATCATAGGGTCTCGTGTGGCGCCCCCAGGTGCAGACCAACGGCCAGTAGGACCCCTCACTGTGGCTGTGTAATACTCACGTAATGATTTCATTCTCATACTGTCAAAATAATTCCAAATCCTAAGAAAACATAACATTAAAAATAGTATTCCCGCATGGCTCAGTTGGTAGAGCATGGTGCTTGCAATGCCAGGATCATGGATTTGATTCCCATGGGGCACCAGTACAGAAAAAAAGTATGAAAATATATGTACTCACTACTGTAAGTCGCTCTGCATAAGTTAAATGTAAATAAAGGCCAAGTGTAAAAATGTAGTTCCCTCTGCAATAGCCTAGCAGTAACAATACAATTTTCCTTTTCATCCAACAGGGCAACTTTGGACAAATTCTGTGCACTTTGATCCTATTAGGTAAGGCACAAGTGGTTTTGAGAGATATCGCGCTATAAGCCTACCTATGGTCATATTACATTTACATTTACGTCATTTAGCAGACGCTCTTATCCAGAGTGACTTACAAATTGGTGCATTCACCTTATAGCCAGTGGGAAAACCACTTTTTTTTTTTTTTTTTTTTTGGGGGGGGGGGGGGGGGGGGGGGGGGTAGCCAGTCCATTTAGCCAGTCAGATCCCAGACTACTGATATTAGGATCTAGTTCCCCACCACCAGACAGATTAGTCAGGCCTGTTCAGGTCCTCAGGGGGGTCCCAGGCTCCAGACACAACAATAAAGGCCCAGACTCCAGACACAACAATAAGCCCCTTTATTAAACGATGGACACTGGAGACAGCGGGGGAGCATGGCTTGAGCCCCTCACCTAATATAATCACAGACACACACATGTGCGGAGACTCATGCACGCACAGTCGCATACCCACACGCACATACGCACTTACACACGCCCACGCATTACGCACAGAGACACAGACACACACAGGGCTCGCAGACTCCCTACACCTGTTTCAATAGAGACTGAAAGAAGAGATCTTTTATCTGATAACATCACTTATCCCCCTACACAATTTGCGCTACATTAATTACAGATCAAGAAAACAAGTCTCAAAACCCAAACATTTCATAATCTAAACTTTATCCCAAAGTCCTCAGATGACAACCTAAAATAAGCTGTATTTCTAAGGAGTTATGTGTTGCTGATTGCATGTTATGACTCCAGTGGGCAGTCATGTTGGCCGTCTTGAAAGAGAAGGCGGTGAGTGGAAGTTCTGCCCTGCCGTTTGGCTAACAAAGAGAAAGGCCTTGAAGTGCGAGGCCTTTCAGACAGAGCACATAGAAGAGGACCTGGCAATTTCACAACTCACAGGTGAGTGTCCCAAATGGCACCCTTTTCACTATGCAGTGCACT
>NC_139991.1:70869376-71079905 GCF_964263955.1 Coregonus lavaretus
ATAGTGGAGTTTGGAGTGTGACTGTTTGAGGTTGTGGACAGGTGTCTTTTATACTGATAACAAGTTCAAACAGGTGCCATTAATACAGGTAACAAGTGGAGGACAGAGGAGCCTCTTAAAGAAGAAGTTACAGGTCTGTGAGAGCCAGAAATCTTGCATGTTTGTTTGTAGGTGACCAAATACTTATTTTCCACCATAATTTGCAAATAAATTCATTAAAAATCCTACAATGTGATTTTCAGGATTTTTTTTCTCATTTTGTCTGTCATAGTTGACGTGTACCTATGATGAAAATTACAGGCCTCTCTCATCTTTTTAAGTGGGAGAACTTGCACAATTGGTGGCTGACTAAATACTTTTTTCCCCCACTTTATCTCTGTAAACCACCCTCTTATGATTTCATGTGCCATATCTATTGAACAAAAATGTAAACGAAACATGCAATAATTTCAACAATTTTACTGAGTTACAGTTCATATAAGGAAATCAGTCAATTGAAATAAATAAATTAGGCCCTAATCAATTGATTTCACATGACTGGGCAGGGGTGCAGCCATGGGTTGGCCTGGGAGGGCATAGACCCACCCACTTGGGAGCCAAGCCAACCCACTGAGGAGACAGGCCCAGCCAATCAGAATGAGTTTCCCCCACAAAGCGGCTTTATTAAAGACAGAAATACTCCTCAGTTTCATCAGCTGTCCGGGTGGCTGGTCTCAGACGATCCCGCAGGTGAAGAAGTCGGATGTTGAGGTCCTGGGCTGGCGTGGTTACACGTGGTCTGCGGTTGTGAGGCCGGTTGGACGTACTACTAAATTCTCTAAAATGACGTTGGAGGCGGCTTATGGTAGAGTAATTAACATTCATTTATCTGGCAACAGCTCTGGTGGACATTCCTGCAGTCAGCATGCCAATTGCACACTCCCTCAAAACTTGAGGCATCTGTGGCATTGTGTTGTGTGACAAAACTGCACATTGTAGAGTGGCCTTGTATTGTCCCCAACACAAGGTGCACCTGTGTAATGATCATGCTGTTTAATCAGCTTCTTTATATGCCTATCAGCAGCCTGTTATAATCCTATCAGCAGAGAGACATGTTTCATGTAGTTCTTATTATATCCTGTTATATTTCTGTAAAAAGGAAGAAAGAAGAAGGAAAATACAATTTAACAGCCACTGATGACTGAGAGTAAATATTTGTCTTCCACATCACACTACCCATAAAGGGATACATACGTTTAACTTATAATCGACCCCGACACAGCCAGGGTAAGATAGCAATAACGTACATGCAGTTCTGTCAATCTAGAGAGAGTAAACCTGTAAACCAACCTTCTCTCCACACGCACACACTTATAGTTGCTCTATCACTTCGACTGTTTTACACATAGGCCTATAGCATTGGGGACAAATGATAAGGGTAGCGTATATAGATTGTGTACAAAAACAACATACTTCTCACTTAGAGAATGGCTTCCATAAGCCAGCTATTGTGTTGACTCTACTGATTAATGTAGTCTATAATTGTTTAAATCCAGTGTTAATCAGCCAGCTGCACGCTAGCAGAGTTAACATTACATTTACGTCATTTAGCAGACGCTCTTATCCAGAGCGACTTACAGTTAGCGCATACATTATTTTTATCGAACCCACAACCCTGGCGTTGCAAACACCATGCTCTACATCCCCTGCCGGCCATTCCCTCCCCTACCCTGGGCCAATTGTGCGCCGCCCCATGGGTCTCCCGGTCGCGGCCGGCTACGACAGAGCCTGGATTCGAACCAGGATCTCTAGTGGCACAGCTAGCACTGCAATGCAGTGCCTTAGACCACTGCGCCACTCGGGAGTCTTAACAGACCCTGTTGACAACACCCAACCCATTATCCAGTGTGTATTTAGATAGAGATGTATTGTTTAAATGGTGTTAAAAAGATAGTGATACCAATTGTTATAGGATTGTATTGTCCTACTCCAGTAGAGAACCTAGACAGGTTATTAACCCTCCTCCTCTATCAATACTTTATCCTATCCGAGCCCCACAGAGCTGTCAATATTTTATTTTCTTAAATTCGATTAGTTCCGATTCACATCCATCAAAAGGGCAACACAGTATAACAGCATTCAATTCATAATATACCCCAATCTCTACAATTAGCTTGTATCAGATCAAACTCAAAACCCAACGTTGGTTTTTCCAATTTAACGCCTGTGCAGTATTCAAAATAAACAAAAACGTCCCATGAATTTAAACTTATTTTTAAGTCCACATAGTCCAAGGTTCTGTATTGCATGAGTAAAAAAGGATGAGTCCATCTTGCATAAAAAATAAATAATAATAATAATAAAGGATTGTAATGTGTAAAAATACAAATAATAATGTGGAGTGCGGTGCAATGTGTAGGTCTATTGAGGAATACTTCAGCATGAGGTATCATTCACAGCCACGTTGTAATCTTCCAATCCTTGAACAATGACTTGTTTACATACAACTTATCGACCAACAGAAGAACATTCTGCTTCTCTGTTTGGAGCATTTTGAAAGTGGGGTACAGGGAACTTCGTCTCTCCACTATTTCATGGGGAAATCGCTCATTAATAGAGAACAGTTTGCTCTTCAGACCCCTACCCCGTCGTAGAAAGGCAATCTTAATTTTGTAGTGAGTTAGCCTAGCTACTATCAGACAGTGCCCACTGGTGTAAAGCACTACAGTAAAAAATACATTGAAGTACTACTTAAGTCATTTTTGGGGGTATCTGTACTTTAATATTGAACTTTTACTTCACTAGATTCCTCAAGACAATAATGTATTTTTTACTCCATCCATTTTCTCTGACACCAAAAAGTACTTGTTACATTTTGAATGCTTAGAAGGACAGGAACATTTTACAATTCCCACACTTATCAATAGAACATCCCTGGTCATCCCTACTACCTCTGGTCTGGCAGACTCACTAAACACACCTGCTTCGTTGGTAAATGATGTCTGAGTGTTGGTGTGGAGACAAACAAAGAGGTGTAGTGGGTTCTCACTCAAAAATATGGAGCATAAAGCTTACTTCATTATTCAATGGTTTACATTTTTTACTGAATCTGCTTAATATAAGGAATTTGAAATGATTGATACTTTTACTTTAGATACCTAATTACATTTTAGCAATTAATTACATAATTACATATTAAGTATGTATATATTTTTAAAAAAAATACTTATACAGTATTTTACTGGGTAACTTTCACTTTGACTTGAGTATTATTCTATTGAGGTATCTTTACTTTTACTCAAGTATCACAATTGGGTACTTTTTTCACCACTGAGAGTGTCTTCCCTCCACTCTGACACCAAAACGCAGAGGCCTTTGAAAATAAATTGTATCCACTGTCACGGTTTCGGCTGAGGCTGCTCCTTCTCCTTGTTCGGGCAGGCTTCCGGAGTACTAGCTGCCACTGTTCGTTGTTTCTGTGTTTGTTTGGTTTGGTCTGTTTTGGTACACCTGTATCTCATTTTGTCTTGATTATGTGTCCTTTAAGTTCTCGTTGTTTCTGTCTTGTTGTTGTGTGTAGTTGTTCCTTGTCAGCAGGTGCTTCCAGTCAGTTTGTGCTCTATTCTGTTTTAGATAGAGAGTCCGCACTTGTTGTGCGAGTTTGCTGTGTTTTGCATTTATACGCTGTGTGCGTTAGTTTCCTCGTGCCTCCGGCTTTGTTTGTAGCCATTCTTTTGTGGACTTTACTAAAGTATTTTTGGACTAGCATCTGTGTCCTGCATCTGATTCCTACACCACGCCTACGCCCGTTCTGACATCCACCTTTTCCTCCATCTTGAGATTACGTGTCATGAAAACCTTGACTTTATCCTCAGTTGCCTGATAGTTTTAGTTTTCATCCTCCTTTATTCCCATTATGACAATATTATTCTTCATACTTCTGCACTTCAGACCAAGTAATTCTGTTTCCATTGTGTTATTATCATACCATAGCCTCTCAGTAGTGCAGGGTTCCCCAACTGGCGACCTGCGGCCGGAATTTGGTCCACGTGGGATTTTATTTGGCTCCCAAATTTTTCAGAACTAAATAAAGTATAATATATTTTTCAATTGTTAAACATAAAATACAGTAAAAAGACCAGCATATCAGCTCCAAGTGATTTACATTTTGGAAGTCTGTTCCAAGGTATAACCACTCATAATAGAAAGATATATGTAATTGTATACTAATGTAAGCAAGGTTTGAAGTGATTATGTTTTAGTCATTTGTTTGGGCTTCTTGCTGTCAATTTGGAGTCTATGAATTATTTGTAATTATATTCTGGCCCCCCTGACCAGCCGCTTGAGAAAAAATCGTCCCGCAGCTGAATCTAGTTTCTGATCCTTGATCTAAACTGTAAAATATATTTTAAAAATCTAAACTGTTGCTGCTCAACACCAACTAAAAGGGCTGCTGGGTCCTCCATCTTTATTAACACTATACGCGATTTTATATGATATAAGATTTACAAATGTGCTAATAAAATAAAATAATCAATTGTAGTGCTCTTGTTCGCATCGATGTGTACGATTCTGGTTTGAGCATTTCAAAGTCGTCACGATCGTCGGGAACAGAGGACCAAGGCGCAGCGTGGAATGCGAACATATTTATTAAATAATGATCACACGAACAAAACGATAATGTGACGTCCCTGGTTACATACACCAACCAACACGGACCAAGAAACCACACCAAATGAATGCCTAACGGCTACCTAAGTATGGCTCCCAATCAGAGACAACGAGCTACAGCCGTCTCTGATTGGGAGCCACCCTGGCCAACATAGAATTACAAAACCTAGAAATTAACACCCTGGCTCAACATACGAGAGTCCCCAGAGCCAGGGCGTGACAAAAGTGTTGATCAATAAATAGTTGCAGGTTCTCTATATTATCCAGAATGTTTGTTTTACAGTTATCAGCTAATCCTCAATTTTACAATTAATTAATGGATCAAGCTGTGCCTACCACACTGCCTCTTGCCATGTCATTTCCCCCCTAAATAACTTGTTACCCTTACCTGAGAGTCTGGAGAAGATGAGGAGGAGGATGGAGAGGGAGAGATGAGAAGCCATTTCTGCACTAAAGAGAATGACTGAACTTCCTAATAGCTGTCTTTAACTCTCTTCCTGCTTCTGTTTGAGTGTATATGCCCCCCTCAGTGGCAGATAGAAACTATTACATTCTATGAACTAGTTGTAACATAAGGCTCTAAGGCACTACAACTGATTACCTTAATTAATTAGCACATTTGTATATCTTATATCAAATAAAATCACGTATAGTGTTAATAAAGATGGATGAACCAGCAGCCTATTTAGTTGGTGTTGAGAAGCAACAGTTGAGATAGAGTTCAGGTGCAAAAATATATATATTTTACAGTGAAGGTGATGAAGACTGGATCCAGAGGTTGTATTTACAAAAATGTACAGATTATAAAAATGATAACTTATTAACTGGCAAAACTACACTTACCTGGCCAATAGCAACATATAACCTCAAATTGAGGACTAAAGCAAAACAGCCTACATACAACATTTACACTCCTCCTGAACAGAGTTTTGCACCAGAGTTGTAAACTCACTGAGGAGCACTAGAACATCTAGGTGAAGCATACTTTGCAGACTATTCCATGTCTCTGGTGCACAATAGAAAAAGGTAGTCTTGTCTAACTGGGTAACGGCCCAGGGGACTGTAAGAAGCAACCACCTAGTAGACCATGTCTGGTAACTGCTAGTGGTGAAGGAGAACAGGCTACAGAGGTAGTGGAGGAGTTTACCCAGAAGGGCTTTATTTATGAACACATACCAATGTAGCTATCTGCGCATTTTAAGCCAAGTCCAGGCCACCCTTTGATACAAGGTGCAATGGTGGGTGAGCGACTTTTTCATTTGTAACAAAGCACAAGGATGCATGATAGACTGAGTCCAGACTTTGTAGCACAGAGGAGGCTTCATGCATGTACATTAAGTTACCATCATTAATTACTGTAAGAAAAGTGGCTTGAACAAGGCTTGTTGCGTAAAACTAGAAACCCAATATATGTTTAAGTTTCCTCACAAGATTATCCATATGAACTTTGTAATACAGCTTATTGTTCAACCATATACCTAGGTATTTGTAGGATGACAAAAAAATTTATGGAGCTAAAATAGAGCCCCGGGGTACACCTCTAGTAATCTAAAAGGAAGCTAGACTTGGGATTCTCAGCATAGATGCATTGTGTTCTGTCTGCGAGATAGTTTCTTAACCAGATGACAGCCCCTTCAATGAGACCAACGTTATTGAGTCTGGTTAGCAACAGTTTGTGGTCAACAAAAGCCAGATTGAACCCCACACAGGATGTTGTTTCAAGTAGGAATTTATTTAGCTGAGAGTTAACTAGAGATTCAAATACTTTTTACCATTTATTTAATTTATACTTAATCATTAACAGTTCAAGCATATATGGTGCTTGCAAGCACACACAACACAGCAGCAATGTACTTGGGCAGAGACACAACTTCCTAAGAATATCTAAATAGATTTTAAAGTTTATTAACAAAGCACACATTTATTTTAACATACAAAGCAGACGGAATAGTACAGTAAGACTATGATTCAGGAAATTAGGTAAACTGTGAAACAAATCATATTTGGGCAACAACATACGGACTAAAAAGTCAAATTAGGTCAAAGACATAGATAGCAGTGGTCTAAGGCACTGCATCGCAGTGCTAGCTGTGCCACTAGAGATCCTAGTTCGAATCCAGGCTCTGTCGTAGCCGGCCGCGACCGGGAGACCCATGGGGCGGCGCACAATTGGCCCAGCGTCGTCCAGGGTAGGGGAGGGAATGGCCGGCAGGGATGTAACTCAGTTGGTAGAGCATGGTGTTTGCAACGCCAGGGTTGTGGGTTCGATTCCCACGGGGGGCCAGTATGAAAAAATAAATTTAAAAATAATGTAAGAGCGTCTGCTAAATGACTAAAATGTAAATGTAAAATGTACCAAAATGTACCAGGTCCCTGAAAAAGCAGGTGCAAGAAGTAAATCTGTCCCTTGGTCTCACCAGAGAGACCTGTCTGGTTTCTACTCATCCTCAGTTTTACCTTGGAGTCAGTTTGCCCTGAACTTCACCTCAGCAATGATGGTGCACATGAGGAAGAGCACTGCATTTCCAATTTTTGGCACGTATGTCACGGTTTCGGCCAAGGCTGCTCCTCCTCCTTGCTCGGGCAGGCTTCGGCGTTCGTCGTCCCCGGAGTACTAGCTGCCACCGTTGTATGTTATCGATGTTTGTTTGGTTTTGTCTTCCTTGTACACCTGTTTCCTTTTAGTGTTAATTATGTCTCCTATAAGTTTCTCGTTTTGTTAGTCGTGAGTTGTGTGTAATTGTTCCGCCTGTCTTTTGGTGCTGCTCTTTTTGCCTATTGTATGTTTAGGACCGTCGCACTGTTTTCGTGCGCTGTTAGTATTTTGGTGTTTTACGCACTGCTGCGTAATCGTTCGCCTCCGGGTTTGTTGAGGCCCATTTCGTTATTTTTGTCGTCTAGTAAAGTCTGTTGGACGAAGCTTCTGTGTCCTGCGCTTGATTCCTACACCACATCCACATCAGCCGCTTGACAACGTAGAAGAATGTTCTCCCTCGTCTGTAGAATAATTAAAAGATTTAGAACATGTTCCTCTGTAAATTGCTGCAATACAAGGACCCTTTTTTATGGGAAGTTGTAAATGGAAGACTTCCTTTTTCTAAAGGCAGTGTATATTTAACAGTTTGCAGTGGCAGTGATGATTTTGACTGCACAAGGTATTTAATGAGTGTGGATCATTGAAGGTGGTAGTGTAGTTATCTTCCATGTGACTAGGACACCAGATATCACCACCACCAACATGCCCAGAGGAATCAGTAGGACTTTTAGATCTATGGAACTGATGGTGAAAGTCTGTTTATTGTAAAATAAAGTCCATGAAACATCATAGATAAATAGACATGTTTGTGCTGCTATGACTAAATGGAATTATTTGTTGAGCTTTTCACACTTTTCATGTGTGGAACTTGACCATACAAGAATAGAATGCTACTACTTCTGCAAACCACAGAGACATGAGGAAGTGGTAAATGTCTCCATGACAACCGTGTCTTGGCCTATACTCGGTGTGAAAACATTTAAGGAAGATGTTTTTGTGCCCTGAGCTCTAGTGTGAAAACCAGAAAAAGTTACATACCTTCATATTTCTATTGCCATCCATTTGGAAGGGTAAGTGTTAAATACAGCTGAATGAGTGATAATTACCTCATGGTGTCCTTCTCCTTGACCTCCTCAGGTCCTTGGACTGTGTTGTCAGTCTGAACAGGCTCAGCAGTTGGAGAGAAAGATAATTGTTCAGTGGTTGGAGCTTGGGTTGCTGTGAGGTAAAAACAACAATGGTATTATGACTGGTGTACCAGAGAGACACAGGGTAGACTGAACTGTAACAAGACACTGTGGCTAAGCTATGACCTTCTTGTACAGTTTATGTCATTTACTCCAACATGTGGGTTTTACTTAGTTTTAGCACTGTTGAGTTCAAACCAATGTTAGGACTACTGTAATCAGGTTATAATCCAATTTGTTTCAGATGATAATCAAGCAAGACTGAATAAAACAAGGTTATTACTTTAAAAACCCTAGAGTCGATTGATGCACCGGTGTGTCAATCTAAGTGACATAATAAAAAAATCCCCATAAAAATCTGTCAGTTGAAGCTAAAGATATCTTCTATATCTGATATTGTGTCAATCCAAAGCATCTGCCTGTGTCGCAATTCCGGCGGTGAAAAGATTCCAAGATGGCATAGCAGTGCGGTCGTGTATTATGTTGTGTCCTCGTGTAAATAGCCTGTTTTTTGTTGTTTTTTTCCGTATATATTTCTCTCTCACTTTCCATCCTTAACTAAATATACTTTCCTGCAACCCGCCTCACCCAATGTGGAACGGATTCTATTATTTCTTCATACCTTTTATCAAGAACCCACGGCTGAAACTAGCCAGCTAACTAGCTACTTGCTATTAGCTATTGCTATTAGCCACCGTTAGCGGTCTTCACCACTGTCCATGGCCTGCAGTACCTACCAGCCAGCTCTAGCCTGGACAATTATCGGCCAGTCTACACAGCGTGCTATCGACCCAGAGCATTTCGGATTTTCTGCCGGAATTACTGAATCACTGGACCTTAACACCGGATCATCACAACTAGCTAGCTAAAACCGAATGGATGTTGTTTTTGGCTAATCACCACTAATCACCACTTGTCCCAAAGCCAGGCCCGTCTCCCGGCTATCCACCTCTCTGTCAACCGGACGGGACCTCCTAGTGTCGACACGGAGCCCCGCCGATCCATCACGACTGGTCTGCCGACGTAATCATCTGATGTGGTTTCAACAGGCTTCCCGTTGCGTCGACCACAAAGATCCATCTGCTAGCACCGGCCCGCTAGCATGTGCAATCCTCCTGCTCGTCTGTGCTGTAGCAGCCTACGAACTGCTCCCGGACTTACCTATTGCTGTTCACTGGACCTTATGATCACTCAGCTACACATCTGATGCCCGCTGGACTGTTCCTTTACACGGTACCCCATCCTGTTTTTCTGTTTAGCCTCAGCCCAAACTTTCGTCGCCATTACCAGTTGTTGTCTTCGCCCTCTCGAAAAGCACCTGTGATTGCATTATGCCTCTCTCCCATGTCAATATGCCTAGCCTATTGCTGTTTGGGTTAGTTGTTATTGTACTATTTCACTGTAAAGCCCCCAGTCCCACTCAACCTGCCTCAGATAGCATCCTTGTCCCACCCCCCATACACGCGGAGACCGGCTCAATCGGTACCTCCAGTGATGCTATCTCTTTCATCGTTACCCAATGCTTAGGTGTACCTCCACTGTACTCATATCCTTCCATATCCTTGTCTGTACATAATGCCCTGAATCTATTCTACAATGCCCGGAAATCTGCCCCGTGTATGCTCTGTACCCAACGCACTAGAAGACCAGTTCTTAAAGCCTTTAGCCTTATACTTATTATATTCCTCTGGTGATGTAGAGGTTAACCCAGGCCCTGTAGCCCCCAGTATCACTCATACTCCCCAGGCGCTATCATTTTTTGACTTCTGTAACCGTAAAACCATTGGTTTCTTGCATGTTAACATCAGAAGCCTCCTCCCAAAGCTTGAGTTATTCACTGCGTTAGCACACTCTGCCAACCCTGATGTTCTAGCAGTGTCTGAATCCTGTCTTAGGAAGGCCACCAAAAATTCAGAAATGTCCATCCTGAATTACAACATTTTCCGTCTAGATAGAACTGCCAAAGGGGGCGGAGTTGCAATCTACTGTAGAGATAGCCTGCAGAGCTCTATCATACTATCCAGGTCTGTGCCCAAACAGTTTGAGCTTCTACTTCTAAAATTCCACCTTTCCAGAAATAAGTCTCTCACTGTTGCCGCTTGCTACAGACCCCCCTCAGCCCCCAGTTGTGCCCTGGACACCATATGTGAATTGCTTGCCCCCAATCTATCCTCAGAGTTCGTACTGCTTGGTGACCTAAACTGGGATATGCTTAACACCCCGGCCGCCCTACAATCTAAACAAATTATCAAGGAACCTACCAGGTACAACCCAAAATCCGTAAACATGGGCACCCTCATAGATATCATCCTGACTAATTTACCCTCTAAATACACCTCCGCTGTCTTCAACCAGGATCTCAGCGATCACTGCCTCATTGCCTGCGTCTGTAATGGGTCCGCGGTCAAACGATCACCCCTCATCACTGTCAAACGCTCCCTAAAACACTTCAGCGAGCAGGCCTTTCTAATTGACTTGGCCCGGGTATCCTGGATGGATATTGACCTCATTCCGTCAGTAAAGGATGCCTGGATGATCTTCAAAAGTGCTTTCCTCTCCATCTTAAATAAGCATGCCCCATTCAAAAAATTCAGAACTAAGAACAGATATAGCCCCCGGTTCACCCCAGACTTGACTGCCCTTGACCAGCACAAAAACATCCTGTGGCGTACTGCATTAGCATCGAACAGCCCCGCGATATGCAACTTTTCAGGGAAGTCAGGAACCAATATACACAATCAGTTAGGAAAGCAAAGGCTAGCTTTTTTAAACAGACTCCAAAAAGTTTTGGGACACTGTAAAGTCCATGGAGAATAAGAGCACCTCCTCCCAGCTACCCACTGCAATGAGGCTAGGAAACACTGTCACCACCAATAAATCTACGATAATCGAGAATTTCAATAAGCATTTTGCTACGGCTGGCCATGCTTTCCACCTGGCTACCCCTACCCCGGCCACCAGCTCTGCACCCTCCGCTGCAACTTGCCCATGTCAGTCTCTATGGGGGTGCCACAGGGTTCAATTCTCGGGCCGACTCTATTCTCTGTGTATATCAATGATGTCGCTTTTGCTGCTGGTGACTCACAGATTCACCTCTACGCAGACGACACCATTTTGTATACATCTGGCCCTTTATTGGACACTGTGTTAACAAACCTCCAAATGAGCTTCAATGCCATACACCACTCCTTCCGTGGCCTCCAACTGCTCTTAAACACTAGTAAAACTAAATGCATGCTCTTCAATCGAACGCTGCTTGCTCCCGCCCGCCCGACTAGAATCACTACTCTCGGCGGGTCTGAATTAGAATATGTGGACAACTACAAATACCTTGGTGTCTGGTTAGACCGTAAACTCTCCTTCCAGAATCACATTAAGCATCTCCAATCCAAAGTTAAATCTAGAATCCTTCACTCCTGCTGCTAAACATGCCCTCGTAAAACTGACTATCCTACCGATCCTTGACTTCGGCGATGTCATGTACAAAATAGCTTCCAACACTCAACTCAGCAAATTGGATATAGTCTATCACAGTGCCATCCGTTTTGTCACCAAAGCCCCATGTGCTACCCACCAATGTGACCTGTACGCTCTCGTTGGCTGGCCCTCACTACATATTCGAAATTGGGCCCACCTGGCTTGACGAGAGTTAATCCGTTTCACTACCGTCTGGGCTCCAAATTCCGGTGGTCAGTAAGAATCCGGAATGGATTGACTGCGCCCTCCAGCCTGTGTCTCCATTCCTGCAGATCGAGGACCACCGCCAACAGCTCCCTGTCTCCCACTCCATAGTTCATCTCTGCGGGGGTAAGCTTTTTAGAGAAAAAGGCACAGGGATACATTTTCTCTGGCTTACCGTGCCGCTGGGAGAGGACCGCACCCACGGACTCCTCCGATGCGTCCATCTCCAGGATGAAAGGACAAGATGGATCTGGGTGTTTTAGGATGGGCGCTGTGGTGAACCTCTCCTTCGGCCTCTTGAAGGCAGCGTCAGCCTCAGGGTTCCAGGCCAGCATCTGAGGCCCACCCTTAAGGAGAGAGGTGGGCGGGGCGGCTATGGAGCTGAAGGACCTGATGAAACGCCGGTAGAAATTAGCGAAGCCCAGGAAGCTCTGTTGGCCCTTGATGGCGGTGGGAACCAGCCATGACCTGATGGCGTCCGTCTTCACTCCTTCCATGAACACCCCCTGAGGACTGATCTGGTATCCCAGGAAGGAGATGGCCTGTTGGTGGAATTCACATTTCTCCCCCTTCACCAACAGGCTGTGTTCCCTGAGGCGGAGTAGGACAGCTCGGATGTCCCTGACGTGCTCCTCGAACGTAGCCGAGTAGATCAGGATATCGTCGATGTACACCACCACCTGTCTACTCAGCATGTCCTGGAACACGTCATTGACGAAGGACTGGAACACATTGGCGAGGCCGTAGGGCATGACACAGTATTCATAGTGGCCTGAGGTAGTGCTTAATGCCGTCTTCCACTCGTCTCCTTCCCGGATTCGGATCAGGTTGTAGGCACTCCTCAGGTCCAAGTTGGAAAAGTACCGGGCCCCTCGTAGCTGCTCAACGGCCGACGGAACCAGAGGGAGGGGGTACCGGTACTTGGTGGTGACTGCGTTCAGCCCCCTGTAGTCAATGTATGGTCTCAGTCCTCCGTCTTTTTTTGCCAAGAAGAAGAAGCTGACGGAGGCAGGAGAGGTAGAGCGTCTGATGAACCCAAGTTTCAGGGTCTCCGCCACATACTTCTCCATGGCCTCAGTCTCCTCCATGGAAACTTAACAATGACACAGAGAAATAACAAAGATAGAGTAAACGACACAAAGCTAAACAATCACACACAACATCATCCAGAACAGTCCAGGGCTAAATAGGGGTGGTGATGAGATGATGAGGTGCAGGTGAGCTGGAGGTGTTTAGGGTGCGTTGGGTTTCCATTCCGGTGTGCCGAGGTGGTGCGCTCAGACCGGTGGCTCAGTAGACCGGCGAATCAGAGCGCCGGAGGGGAGCAACAGGAGGAGACGTGACATTAACAAAAAAGTCCATACCAGAGGTGGCCAACCTTCCTCCACTCCCTGATCTACTGGGTGAGCAGACTTCTATTCCAGCGTAGCAATAATACACATTATTATCAACTCATTAGGTTTGAGAAGTTGAATCAGGTGTGTTAGTGCTGGGCTGGAACAGAGGCCTGCACACCCAGCATACCTCCAGGAGAAGGATTGGCCTGCTACAGTTGTAATAAGTTTGCAGGCTACATTGTGTGACTTTTAACTGTATTGTAGTATACAACATTAGCTAACATACGTACACATACTACCCATGGCATACAAGGATGTGCCAGCAGTCTCTTGGGACATTCATTGGGACCTCTTCATCTGCATACAGGCTTTCACAGCTCTCCATATCTGAGGACAGACATCACAAAGAAACAGGCTTCATTTTATTACAATTAGACAGCCCTGACTATTATCTCCTTGTCTGTCTTCATAGTTTTCATCTCTAGGACTAGAACGCCAGAATATTTGCATAATGTCATCCCACAACCTGCCCTGTCTAACTAGCTAGTACACCTACTCCCTTTTCTGACAGCTGGAGCAGAAAATCCTTTCACCCTCTTCCATTGCTGTTATCTACAAATGCATTTGGAGCATGAGTTTTTAATTTACAATGATGAATAGGCATCAAGATAACAAGCTAATATGACGTTAACTAGCTGTAGTATGTAAGGTTAGCTAACAAGCAGCTCATTATCCTACACACGGTGGCCTGCTGTACCTAGCTAGCTAATAATACATAAAAAAACAAAAAAACATTGTCAAAAATGTTTTGAAATATATTTAGCTACTTACTTGAATAGGTTCACGCCTACGCCCATGCACACAAAGCGTTTTGTTCTAAAACCCCCACAAGTGTCATGGGACTCGTCTGAAGGTAACCGGTACCGGTTGAACAAAATTATTGAAAGTATATATTTCTTTACTGTATTTTTTTCCATTTATGAATGTCTTATTCAATGTTTTTCACAGGCTATAGTAGTAATTCAATTCAATAGCCAAATTCAATATTTTAGCAAATATTTTTTTTATACCTAAAGGGGTCCTAAAATTCAAAATCAAATAGCAAAATGATCCATAGTACGACCATCTTAAAACAATTGTCAACCCCCCACGACTTAGACTTTTAAGAATTAATTCTACAGTATCTGATTGCTCTCTACTCACTGGTCATAGTGGTGGTACTTTGTGTGGTGGTTTGTCGTCTGACAGTGATGTGAACAGTCATCATAAGGTCTCTCACTCCACACCTGTACCAGCCAGTGTTATCCATCTTCAGACCACTCATAGTCACCGTTAAGACTTTTCCTCTGGTGGCATCAGTGGTCTGCTGTAGGGTCACTGATGTTCCATCTAGAGTCCCAGAATTCCCCCACATACAGGAGATACTGTCACCAATCCTGCACCACTTCCTATTTCCAGTGTCACTATAGTAACAATTTACCATGACACTCCCTCCTTCAACTCCAGTCACCTCCAGTTGGTCCACATAGAGTTCTAGAGTACCTGAACACAGAGGTACTGTCACCAAAGACAGTCTTGAGTGATCAAGTGTTTTTTTGTAACAACTGACTACAAATATCATAATCATGAAGAGAACAGAAAGTAGACATATACCAACATTCCTCATGTCAACTTGAACAATAATAGTGATGGAGTAAAAAATGCATTATTGTCTTGAGGAATCTAGTGAAGTAAAAGTTAAATAGTGAAGTACATATACCCCAAAAAACAACTTAAGTAGTACTTCAAAGTATTTTTTACTAAAGTACTTTATACCAGTGGGCAGTGTCCGATAGTAGCTAGGCTAACTCACAACAAAATGAAGATTGCCTGGCTACAATGGGGTAGGGATCTGAAGAGCACACCGTTCTCTATTAATGAGCGATTTCCCCATGAAATAGTAGAGAGACGAAGTCTCAAAAGGCTCCAAACAGAGAAGCAGAATGTTCTTCTGGTGGTTGATAAGTTGTATGTAAACAAGTCATTGTTCAAGGATTGGAAGATTACAACGTGGCTGTGAATGATACCTCATGCTGAAGTAGTCCTCAATAGGCCTACACATTGCACCGCACTACACATTACAATCCTTTATAATTATTATAATTATTATGTTATTATTTATGCATGATGGACTCATCCTTTTTTACTCATGCAATACAGAACCTTGGCCTATGTGGACTTAAAATTAAGTTTAGATTAATGGGACGTTTTTGTTTATTTTGAAGACTGCACAGGCGTTAAATTGGAAAAACCAACGTTGGGTTTTGAGTTTGATCTGATACAAGTTAATTGTAGAGATTGGGGTATATTATGGCTTGAATGCTGTTGTACTGTGTTGCCCTTTTGCCGGATGTGAATCGGAACGAATAGAATTTAAGACAATATATATTGACAGCTCTGTGGGGCTACAGGATACGCTATTGATATAGGAGGAGGGTTAATGACCTGTCTAGGTTCTCTACTGGAGTAGGACTATACAATCTATAACAATTGGTGTCACTATCTTTTTAACACCATTTAAACAATACATTTTAATTTTAAAAATGCAAAGGACCGATACACACCGGATAATGGGTTGGATGTTGTCAACAGGGTCTGTTAACTCTGCTAGCGCGCGGCTGGCTCGTTAACACTGGATTAAACCAATTATAGCCTAAATTAATCAGCCAATTAATCAGTGTATGATCTTATTATTCGTATCTAAGAACCATTTGCTTTGCTAATTAGAGACTAATGTTAGCTAGTTAACATTGAACCTGGTTTGTTAGCGACCTGCAGATTCATGCAGGGTAGTAACATCATGAGTTGGGATTATGGTTCATTGTTTACTTAGCTAGCTAGCTAAATGTCTTACCAAAAGACTCCACTATGCAAGTAACCATTTTGGGTGCGTTCGTAAATTCAGTCTGAGTATGCCAGAGCATAGGTGAACGGAATGAGTAGGTGTGTCCAACTCAACAGTGCTAATACTAAGTTAAAATCCACATGTTGGGGTAAATTAAATAAGCTGGACAAGAAGGTCATATCTTAGCCACAATGTCTTGTTACAGTTCAGTCTACCCTGTGTCTCTCTGGTACACCAGTCATAATACCATTGTTGTTTTTACCTCACAGCAACCCACGCTCCAACCACTGAACAATCCTCTTTCTCTCCAACTGCTGAGCCTGTTCAGACTGACAACACAGTCCAAGGACCTGAGAGGGTCAAGGAGAAGGACAACATGAGGTAATTATCACTAATTCAGCTGTATTTCACATTTATTTTTCCAAATGGATGGCTATAGAAATAGGAAGAAAGGTAACATTTTCTGTTTTCACAATAGTTTAGGGCACAAAACACCCTCCTTAAACGTTTTCACACCAAGTATTGGCCAAGACACTGTTATAGAGACATTTACAATCATAGAGACAGAGATATTTGCTACTTCCTCATATCTCTGTGGTTTGTAGAAGTAGCAGCATTATTCACATTAAAAGGTGTGAAGAGCTGAACAAACATTTCCATTTTGTCATAGCAGCAGAAAAAACATAACAGAAAATGTATTTTACCATCAGTTCCATAGATCTAAAAGTCCTACTGATTCCTCTGGGCATGTTGGTGGTGGTGATAGCTGGTGTCCTAGTCACATGGAAGATGTGGAGAAATCATAGTAAGTATTCATTCTATAATGACTGTAATGAAAAAGTGATACGTTTGATTTTGGAGATATTTTCATGAGACAATAAATATTTTCCTTAAAGACATTACATTTTTACATTTTAGTCATTTAGCAGACGCTCTTATCCAGAGCGACTTACAGGTAGTGAATGCATACATTATTTTTATTATTTATTTTTCATACTGGCCCCCCGTGGGAAACAAACCCACAACCCTGACATTGCAAACGCCATGCTCTACCAACTGCACTGCTCTACACTGCAAACCACTTATAGAAACTGAAATTACGCTGAATATAGAGTTAACATATATACATTGTACAGTTACAATACAATGGACATGAAGCTTTAGCTGAAGGGCTAATGTGTGATTTAAGCGCATCTTATGTCCATGTCCTGCATTTTTCAAAGACAGGGTCTTACCCACAAGGCCTTGAGTCAGATGAGAGGAACATGAGTGTAGCCTACCACTGAGGTGTTTGTTATCTGGTCCATGGCCTTATTGTCCTCTGGAATAAAGAAAGAGAGATGCAGTATTAGAGACCTCTGAGATACACTAGAATAATACTGAATACATTAATCATAGAATAGTTATACTTTTGAGTCTCCTCCTCTTATGTCAAGATACAGGCTTATGTTATAACAGGCTAATACAGTTGTCTTCAAGGAAAATATTGATGTCTCATGAAAATATCTCCAAAATCAAACTTATAACTTTTCCAATATAGTAATTATAGAATGAATACTTACTATGCTTTCTCCACATCTTCCATGTAACTAAGACACCAGCTATCACCACCACCAACATTCCCAGAGGAATCAGTAGGACTTTTAGATCTATGGAACTGATGGTGAAAGACTATGTTTATTATAAAATACAGTCCATGAAATATCACAGTTAAATAGATTATTATTATTTGGTTTATGTTTTTTGTGCTAATATGACAACATGGAAACATTTGTTCAGCTCTTCACACCTTTTATGCATGAAACTTGACCATCCAAGAATAGAATGCTGCTACTTTGACAACCACAGAGATATGAGGAAATGGTACATGTCTCTATGATGGTAAATGTCTCTATAACAGTGTCTTGGCCTTTACTCGGTGTGACATTTTTAAGGAGGGTGTTTTTGTGCCTGAAGCTCTAGTGTGAAAAACAGAAAATGTTCCCTTTCTTCATAATATTTCTATTGCCATCCATTTGGAAGAGTAATTGTGAAATACAGTTGAATGAGTGATAATTACCTCATGGTGTCTTTCTCCTTGCCCCCTCAGGTCCTTGGACTGTGTTGTCAGTCTGAACAGGCTCAGCAGTTGGAGAGAAAGAGGATTGTTCAGTGGTTGGAGCTTGGGTTGCTGTGAGGTAAAAACAACAATGGTATTATGACTGGTGTACCAGAGAGACACAGGGTAGACTGAACTGTAACAAGACATTGTGGCTAAACTATGACCTTCTTGTCCAGCTTATTTCATTTACCCCAACATATGGATTTTAATAATAATAATAATAATTATTATTATTATTATATGGATTTTACCTTAGTATTAGCACTGTTGAGTTCAAACCAATGGTAGGACCGCTAAGTATTCACAAAAGCTTTGAATCAGGATACAGTTCAATTTGTTTCTGATGATAAGCCAGCAAGACTGGATAAAACCAGGTTAATACTTAATAATACAGTATCTGATTGCTCTCTACTCACTAGTCATAGTGGTGGTACTTTGTGTGGTGGTTTGTCGTCTGACAGTGATGTGAACAGGGATCATACGGTCTCCAACTTCACAACTGTACCAGCCAGTGTTCTCCATCTTCAGATCACTCATAGTCACCGTTAAGATGTTTCTTCTGGTGGCATCAGTGGTCTGCTGTAGGGTCACTGATGTTCCATCTATACTCCCAGAATTCCCCCACATACAGGAGACACTGCCACCAATCCTGTACCACTTCATATGTCCAATGTCACCATAGTAACATTTTACAATGACACTCCCTCCTTCAACTCCAGTCACCTCCTGTTGGTCCACATAGAGTTCTGGAGTACCTGAACACAGAGGTACACACACCAAAGAAGGTCCTGAGTGATCTTATATCAAATAAAATCACGTATAGTGTTACTAAAGTTGGAGGACCCATTGAGACCAATGTTACTGAGTCTGGCTAGCAACAGTTTGTGGTCCACTGAATCAAACTGAATCAAACACTGCAGCACAATGTCGTTTTTCAATAAGTGCATTTATGATGTCATTCGCCGCTCCCATTTGCCACACCTCAGAAACAATGTATTCTTTAGGCCTACTGTCAATAAGGCTCACACAAGATAGTTTGAATTTCTATGAAGCAGGTGGTCTTTATTTGGCCTTTATTTGAGTGTCAAGGATTCCAAACAGTGTTTTTGTAAAACATGCAGAACCAATGAATGATCATAATAGTGCCATATTATGGGACCAATCCTGTTCCTTCTTGTAGTTTCTCCTAGGGAGCTGGTTCATAGTAGCTCTCATTCATCTCCATATAGTCATCCTTTGCGTGACGCAAAGCGACGATCCCGGATTCTTCCACCAACGTCCTTTCATCCTGAAGTATGTTTTGTCTGCTGAAAAACTGTTTTTTTGTCGTCTGCTTGACATTCTGTTGATGCGCCTGGAATAATGATGAACACCCTAAGCAAGACTGTATACTGAGAAAATAGGCATCTTTAAGCAAAGCTAGAACAGCAAGAGGGAGGAACTTGCATACTAATTAATAGGCTCCTCCTCTTCTTTGGGCTAAGACTTGACTACACTTCCCATAATGTAACAGTGTTGATGTGCAGACCCCATCTATAGTGAATTGTGGTCACATTCAGTGAGATAAGCTGTTTCTGGATACTGTTTAACGAGGGTCATGTTCACTTTGCATCATATTATATATTTTGTTGGGTCTTGTCCAATAAGAAATTATATTTTTTGTTTACAGTTTGGCTATGGTGTGTCCTACTGAACACGACCCAGGTTGATTCACTTTGTATTACTCCAGCACATTAGTACAGTGTTTTTGGACCATTCTCTCTCGGCTCTCTCCCTGTCTCTGTCTGGTCCACTGAAGTAGTTACTTACATGACGTGTCTTCACTGTCAACCGGTGCGGGTGGCTCACGAGGCAACATGACATTCTGCTGTATTGGCCTCAAGCAGTTCTGACGCCACGTGACATGGACAGAGAGGACAAGACAGAGAACAGTTATCACCATTACCAACATCTTCACCCAGATTCACTGGAATCAACATCACAATTAATGTGCATTTGTGAGAATGTGAAATTGAGATAATTGTATTTCAAAGTTTTTCCAATGTTCTCCCACAACAAAATGCTCCAATATTATATTATATTTGCCTAATTATGATCTTCAAGATTGAGAGAGCAGAGAGGACAGAGTGGTCTCCCATCTCCTCAAAGTGTATGGTTCTTGAAGGCATCCTCGCGGTATAGGATGTTTGCCCAGTGTCAGATGGAAACCAAGAGCGTGTGTAGGTCTTCCACCTACAGTGTGGAATATAGAGGGACTTGTGTGAACTCTGAACCCTTACCCTACCTCATGTCTTCGCGCAAAGCAGTGTCCTTCTTCAGATAAAAGCCTGCCACGAAACATAAATGGAAAATGTGTCACATTTATAATATTGAGTTCATGATATTGAGTTCCGCGTGCTGTTGCTATTAAAATCCTATAGATGGCAGTACAGTTTAGGATAGAGCCTTACAGGATGGACAGCACTGACTTCTCCACATCCTGTGTTGTGGCATTATCTCTCTGCTGGAGAAGCTAATCTTCTTCCCAACCTTCAGCTCTGGACAGACAACACACTTTCACTCATAAATTTAAAAAAATATTGCACACCTGAAGTCACAGGTTGGGAAAAGTGAAAACTAGAATGGGTGCTCCAGCACACAGTTTAGTGAGAACATTTATGAACATGTAACGTTCCGGTCAAAGAGACCTTTGCCAAGACATTCATTAGTAGCCTAAACATTCTGTTTGGCAAACGGTGTACAGGCCTACAGGAGACACACAACCAAACCGCATGCTGCTAAAAGACTGACATAACGCTTTTACATTAGTGCTGTACTTGTGGACATAGATTATGTAAACTTTAAGGAAAAAAAATATATATATATGATTTGTTATTAGGCTAATGGCTCATTGCCATTTGTTTACTACATGTAGTACATGTGTAATAAGTGTGTGTGTGTGTGTGTGTGATTATTATTTGACCCTGCTGGTCATCTATAAACGTTTGAACATCTTGGAGAAAAATCTGCCCTTATTGACCATGTACTGTTATAATCATTCCACATTTCCAAATTATTATGTCCATTATCAATATTGATTGGAAAACAAATGGGGGCACCCATCTGAGTGTCATTTGTCATTTTATGAATGGAAACTTTGTAACCGCTGATTTTACACGTTTCCACAATACTGCCGCATGTAGGTTTAACTTTATTTGATGGACAGCAAATTGTCCAATAGTGGCACTCTCTTGAACAGGAAGTAAAATGACAGTCGACCAATAGGTCTCACATACATTTACGTTCCTTTTCCCTCTCTGTTGTTGTCACGCCGGGTTGTTCGCTCAAAGGTGAGATATTTCATAAACTCTACTCTTTTACACAAATAACTCAAATACTGCCAGGCTTTTGACGTGGAGAAACATGAACATAGATACAGCGGTAGGTTTATGTACTACCTCAAGACAGGTCTACGCTAAAAATAAATATTGCAGCCAAATATTACACAGGAGAGAGACAGCCTACGCAATCGGCCCTTCTGTTTTTTAAATGAGCTCTTTACTGACAGATTTACCCAGTGCGTTAGAATGTATATGTGGAGGTTAGCCAACTGAACCTGGCTGGCTTCTTTAGACATCAATGACACTAATGCATGTCTGTAGAAGTCGCACCTTTACCTTCAATTTTAAGTTCAACTGTTCTTTAACTTTACCTTGAGGATTTATGAATGAATTGTCCCGTTCGATTAATTGTATAAGCATTTTACTGTATGTCATTAAAGTATAATATAGGCCTATGAGATTATCATCTATTCTTAGTGTAGGCTAACATTATTTTTGCAAATACATGAATAGCCTATTTCCATTGTTGGTCAAATTATAACTACAATGAGCATTTCTTTTCATTGTAAAATCTTGCAAAATATGAACAAATATAACATGTCATTAAGCACATTCACAACCTTTGCATGTGTAGGCTGCTATATATAGGCTTTACAGATGCGTTATGCATTGCCAATGCCACTTAACACAGTGACCAGTGTTGGCTCAACATATGTTCATCCTCTTTGTACTGCTACCGGGTAAGGCTGCCTTGTCTTGTTCTCAGCCTGTGTCCTTACCATTAGTACTGCAGTACTGTTAACCTTTGCCAAGGCATTCATTAGTAGACTAAATATTCTGTTTGGCAAACGGTGTACAGGACGACAGGAGATAAACAACCAAACCACATGCTGCTAAAAGACGGACAGAACGCTTTTACATTAGTGCTGTACTTGTGGACATATATTATGTAAACTTGAATTTTTTTAAAATATATATTATTTACATGTCCACCTCATTCCTCACAACACATGTTCATAACTTTTGAAAATACTTTCCATACACACCTGTGCGTGAATTTGTAATTGATGAGAATGATACCATATTACATGATTAGACTGTGGCTACATGTGTAGACTTTAGATGCTGTCCATGTAGGCTATTTGTTTTACAAATCTCATCAGAGAAGAGTTCCAAAATGCCTATATTTCCCTTCAATTCCCTGTTTTAGTGTTTGCTAAGCAACACTAACTTCTAGAATTAGTTTTTTCTCCGCCTCCTTTTTATGCACACCAATAGTTTGCCAGTAATCAAGTATTTAAGCACTTGTCAAATTAATGTTAAGACCATTCTCATCTTTCTTGATCCGCTTTTGAGCCAACTCATGAATACGAGATTCCCTCAATTTAACAAGGTCTGTAGCTTGCACCTTATCCATTGCGTAGGCTACGTATTCATTATATATCAGGGAATCTAATGGAATAAATAATCTAAACTTCCTACGGACTCGCAGGTGCAAACCTGAAGGATACGACAATCCTTTACATAAACTCACCTGAACCGGACCTTCAAAGTAATCAATAATACTCAAAATTATCCAGTCGCCATTTACCATGCTTCCAAAGTTATCAATATAATCCACAAATTCCTAACGATATATCACGTCGCGGTCCATTTACTGTAGTGGGCATTGTCCTTTGTGCATTCCTTGTGTTCCTGGACCATTTGCATTGCAACTCCAGGTAACAGAGAGAACATAAAGTAGGGCCGAGCCTACATGTCTGATGCAGTAATTGTCTACTTTGCAGACAGACAATGCATTGGGTCTTGCAGAGGACTCTCCACAGGACAAAGAGTTCTGCTCATCTGCTTAGAAGACTCTTCTCCCAAAAGGAGTTACCTACTTTAACGCTTTATACCAAGGTAATGTGAATTGTTGAGTATTGTAAATTATCAGATAATATTTTTTATTAATGATGTTCATATTAGTGGTCCCTCTCAAGGTTTTCCTTGACACTTTTTTTTGTGTTCTTTTTTTAGGCACTTTTTGATGAATGCATTAGTTAGCCCTATTGATATTGAATACAATAAATTATATGTAAAATAATATGATGTATTTAACAATTTTCCAGGACCCATGCCCATTGTGTGATGAAGCAAAAGAAGTCCTTGAACCATACAAACACAGGGTGAGGTTATGTTTCTCAGAAAAATGCACCTTATATGTTTGCTGAACAGTTGGATAAAAGTGTCTGCTAAATGGCATATACAGTGCATTCGGAAGGTATTCAGAACCGTTGACTTTTTCCACATTTTGTTACGTTACAGCCTTATTCTAAAATTGATTAAATTGTTTTTTTTCCTCATCAATCTACACACAATACCCCATAATGACAAAACAAAAACTGGTTTTTAGAAATGTTTGCAAAAAACGGAAATATCACATTTACATAAGTATTCAAACCCTTTGCTATGAGACTCGAAATTTAGTTCAGGTGCATCCTGTTTCCATTAATCATCCTTGAGATGTTTTTACAACTTGATTGGAGTCCACCTGTGGTAAATTCAATTGATTGGACATAATTTGGAAAGGCACACACCTGTCTATATAAGGTCCCACATTTGACAGTGCATGTCAGAGCAAAAACCAAGCCATGAGGTTGAAGGAATTGTCCGTAGAGCTCCGAGACAGGATTGTGTCGAGGCACAGATCTGGGGAAGGGTACCAAAAATTGTCTGCAGCATTGAAGGTCCCCAAGAACACAGTGGCCTCCATCACTTTTCCTTGAGCTGGCCGCCCGGCCAAACTGCGCAATCGGGGGAGAAGGGCCTTGGTCGGGGAGGTGACCAAGAACCTGATGGTCACTGACAGAGCTCCAGAGTTCCTCTGTGGAGATGGGAGAACCTTCCAGAAGGACAACCATCTCTCCAGCACTCCAGCACTCCACCAATCAGGCCTTTATGGTCGAGTGGCCAGACAGAAGCCACTCCTCAGTAAAAGGCACATGACAGCCAACTTGGAGTTTGCCAAAAGGCACCTAAAGGACTCTCAGACCATGAGAAACAAGATTCTCTGGTCTGATGAAACCAAGATGGAACTCTTTGGCCTGAATGCCAAGCGGCACGTCTGGAGGAAACCTGGCACCATCCCTACGGTGAAGCATGGTGGTGGCAGCATCATGCTGTGGGGATGTTTTTCAGGGGCAGGGACTGGGAGACTAGTCAGGATCAAGGGAAAGATGAATGGATCAAAGTACAGAGAGATCCTTGATGAAAACCTGCTCCAGAGCGCTCAGGACCTCAGACTGGGGCAAAGGTTCACCTTCCAACAGGACAACAACATTAAGCACACAGCCAATACAACGCAGGAGTGGCTTCGGGACAAGTCTCTGAATGTCCTTGAGTGGCCCAGCCAGAGCCCGGACTTGAACCCGATCGAACATCTCTGGAGATACCTGAAAATAGCTGTGCAGCGACGCTCCCCATCCAACCTGACAGAGCTTGAGAGGACCTGCAGAGAAGAAGGGTAGAAACTCCCCAAATACAGTTGTGCCAAGCTTGTAGCGTCATATACAAGAAGACCCGAGGCTGTAATCGCAGCCAAAGGTGCTTCAACAAAGTACTGAGTAAAGGGTCTGAATACTTATGTAAATGATAACTTGTTTTTTTGTGCAAAAAAAATCTACAAACCTGTTTTTGCTTTGTCATTATGGGTTATTGTGTGTAGATTGATGAGTAAAAAAACACAATTTAATCCATTTTAGAATACGGCTGTAACGTAATAAAATGTGGAAAAAGTCAAGGGGTCTGAATACTTTCCGAATGCACTGTACTCTGAGTGTACAAAAGATTAAGGACACCTGCTCATTCCATGACATAGACTAACCAGGTGCAACTCAATGTTAGGAAGGTGTTTCTAATCTTTGGTATACTCAGTCTATTATGAAAAGGTACATTCACTAATGAATGGCTTCTCTTATTTCTGTCATTTTACAGTATATTTTTCAGCAGGTAGATATCACACTGCCAGAGAACAAAGTTTGGTGGGACAGATACAAATACGACATCCCAGTCTTCCATCTGAACGGACAGTTTCTAATGATGCACAGAGTTAACACTACACTCCTGGAGAAACGGTTGGCTGAAGTGGATCAAGAACAACAATAAAATGAATTTGCAATAGTATAGCCTACTTAAAGCTAGAATTCAGGTCACCCCGCCTGTGTTTTGGTATAGAGCTGAGGGATGGGCACTAGATACATTTAACCACGCTCAAATTCATGGACAGAGCTATGGATGCAAGGACTGACCATCCATGATATAAAAATTATAGTTTCAACCAAGTTTTGAGGCTATACAGTGTTTGTTTGCATTTACATTGTTTAGAGTAACACAAGCTTATATTTTGGGTTCTGATGGGGTATGACAGTTGAACTAAGGTCATGAGGCATTTATAAGTTATATTCTTCAAAAATCAATGGGTATATATATAATTATTAGATATGTCCAAAAATGAAAGTAGCAACTAAGCATTCCATCTTTAAATATACAGTTAGGCCTACTCATTATGTGTTTATATAAAATGTAGGCTAATTTTTATTTAACTGAAATAAATATAGGCCTATAATTTTCTTAACTGAAATGCATGGTTATGATGATAATTATCTTTTGTCAAGAAATGTAAAATAACAAAAACACAACCCTCTTACTTACCGGTAATTGATTTGACAGTGAAAGTTCCTGGATAGACCACTAGGACGCGCCACGGTACCCGAGTTCATCTTTATTTATTTTTATTTATTTAATTATTTTTTTCCGAGATCATCATGCCGCCGAGGACACTCCCATTGGTGGCAAGTTTTGTTACTGTAATAATCTGATTGGATTGGGGAGATCGTTATTGTATGTCTGACTGGCTAGACGGCTTGACTCACCAGCTGACCGCGGAAGTTGGCGTGGATCACTGACATTAAACCAAACGATTATTTGATCATCCTGCGTCGCAGTGTGTATCATCATAATTTGAAGATTTGGGATCTCGCAATGAAGGTATGTCTAGTTTAGATATTAGTAAGTACAATGGTGTAAGGTGTGGCACATGAGTTTACAAAATGAACATTTCGTTTTGTGTCTGGTTTAATACACCCACACACCCTGCTGTCAAAACAATGCAATGGGGTTTACAACGCATAGAGCGAATGTTAGTTACAGTGTTACAATCTTACTGTTTGACAACAGAACGTGTTGGATACGTGTAATGTGTGTGGTATTACTTGTCTTTATGAACAATGTCAATAGTCACCTTGAAGCGTGTGGTTTTTGTAAGTGGTCCTATAATTGCGAGGCTACTTTCATTTATCTAACATTTACAATGCATACCATTTTCTCAAAATGGTATCTGGTCTTTGAGTCTTCTTAGCAGCTCTCTTTTTGGGACTTGCCAGTGATAATCCAAAAAAGTTGTCATGAGACCGAGGGCACATTTGCTCCAGAACATTAGTTAATTAGTCAGTGCATTTCTTGTACAGTTGTCATTGCGTTCAGCTGTTGCCTTACTGTTGTCTCATGTAGGCTTCAATTGGACAGCCAAGCCAAGGATGCCATACAGACTGAAAAACATGTCAATATGATATTTTAAATTGAAAATAATAAATGAAAATTATTTTAAACTTTTACACACTCTTTTAAAGTGTGCCTATTACAGCAAAACGGTCTTATTACCCTTTTCAATTACTCGTTGCATTGAGTGCACAGAGTGCACGCACATTATGCATATTTAGCTACATGTAACTGCCAAAATAAAGGAAACACCAACATAGTGTCTTAATAGGGCGTTGGGCCACCACGAACCAGAATAGCTTCAATGCACCTTGACATAGAGTCTACAAGTGTCTGGAACTCTATTGGAGGGATGCGACACCATTCTTTCACGAAAAATTCCATCATTTTATGTTTTGTTGTTGATGGTGGTGGAAAGTGCTGTCTCAGGCCCCACAGCCGCCACTCCAGAATCTCCCATAAGTGTTCAATTGGGCTGAGATCTTTTGACTGAGACATGGCATATGGTTTTCATAATCATAAAAACCATTCAGTGACCACTCGTGCCCTGTGGATGGGGGCATTGTCATCCTATGGGGGCATAGCCATTGTAGCTAAAATAATGGTCTGCACAGCATTTATATACATTACCCTAACCATGATGGTATGTTATTGCTTAATTAACTCAGGAACCACACCTGTGTGGAAGCACCTGCTTTCAATTTATTTTGTATCCCTCATTTACTCAAATGTTTCCATTATTTTGGCAGTTACCTTTATATCATAACTAATACTGGAGTTTCTACTGGATTTAAGAGATGCACATATGTCTGTGCTCTATCTTGTTATTTATCACGCGATAGATAGGTGATGTATTATGTTGAGAGGGTCGAACAATATGGAATTAGGTTATTGGTCCATGCCATAAGGGGACTAGACTGTGGAATATTCATGATGTTTCACAGAAAACGTCTGCAGCAAGGTGCTGCTTCAAGGAATCCAGTCCCTGCGATGTGTCATGAGTGTGCTTTGGCCCTTTAAAAAAGGTATTGTTTGGCAGTGCTTTGTTTACAGTTGTTCAGCATATCATGCCATCACAATACTCCCAAACATACAACACACAGAAAATATGTTCATTTATACAGTATTTCTGAGTAAATATGAATTGTGGTTATGAACATCTGATTGTGGAGGCCAATTTAATCTCTTGCCGGAAAGTATAGAATAAAAGATAGTTTGAACGGTTTTGGTGAAATGCTCATTTGGCTGTGTAATACCAATACTCACATTGCACTGTGCTCTATGTGGAGAGTTTAGCATTACTAATGATCTCTGTGGTGTATTATTTGGATTAAAATGTGAATTACAGTAAAGGTTGGACTAGAACTTGTGTGAAACCCATGGTGAATGGATATCATTGTGGCTATGAATATTTTAGATGGGATTAATACTATTCTATTGTCTGCCTAAGCCTCATAGACAACAGTGGTGCAAAGCATCCTGGGGGATCACAACAACAGAAGTTGTCATGTAACAGAGAACAGTCAGATTCCAATAGGCTGGGGTGTAAAATAAAGGCCCATATTATATGCATATCCTATGTTTGGAAAACAATATATACTAACAACGAGGAAAGAAGATGTCAAAGAGAATTTGCAGAGATTGAGGCAAGGGGTCACTCACAGACAGTGTTGAGGTCAGGATTCAGGAAGTCAACAAAAATTCAAATTCCAATTTTCCTTAACTGATATTCCTTTGTTCCATTAACTTCCTGAATTGATCGAATGGCAATGGCATTGACAACAACCCTGCTCACAGAACACATCCCCAGGGAGCATCAAAGTAGATTTACAGTGCAGTATGTGGGAGGACAGCATAGTGTTATAGTGTCCTACAATGTGTGCACTGTGAAAATATCGATTGATCAGTGCTGGGGCTACCAGGTCTCAGAATCCACTGTTGTAGCAGGAATTGTGCCAATTCTTGATGGATGTCAGCCATCATGAAAAGGGAAAAGTACCAGTCTGAAGTGGAGGCTGTGCAGAGGACAATCACTCCCAAGGTTTCTCTGAAGTGTCAGTTTCCTTAGTGTGTTATAGCTACTGTACATCTGTACTTGGTAAGATGGAGGGATAAAATACTGATGTGAATTGGGAGGAGAATTTGATATATTCCCCAGATGCACCAACATAATATTATCAGTGTGTGTTTGAATTGACGAGTGTGTGTGTGTGTTAGATAGATAGTCAGTAGTAGTTATTTGAATCAATCTAAACGGGCACCCTTCCAGCACAAGGCCAATGTTGTTGTTGTTTTCTGCCCCGGAAAACATCTGTACAGCGGTTTTGGTTAAGTAGTATCCCTAGATTTCCATCGGATTTAACTGATCATTCAAAATCCCTATTTCGCCAAAGAGCTTGTTGCTAAGCAATGGGATAGCTTGTCACTCCTCGTCACTCATCTGATTGGCCCAGAAGAGTAAACAAATTATGACATGTCGTTGTTGATGTTGCTTATCTCAGACTTGATCTACTACTTGACAGTTGGCTCACTGTCAAACTAATCCCCTGCAGAGTTTCACATTAACCGGACAATGACGCGCTATACAAGTTATTATTACCTTAAGTAATTCTGTGGTGATACAGTAATATCCTCTGATTGACAGGGATAATCCCTCCGAGCTAAAGGCACAAGCCCCTACGGGCTGAATCCATGTCCGCCGTTGGTTTCCCCTCCCCCTTGTCTGTTCAGACCCACAACAGTTTCACGCCCTCTATTAATTGCACAAAGCACAGACTTTGCTATAGACCACCAAGTGCTAACAGTCAGTATCTGGATAACATGTGTGAAATGCTTGATAATGTATGGGATATCAACAAAGAGGTATATTTTCTGGGTGATTTAAATATTGACTGGCTTTCATCAAGCTGCCCACTCAAGAAAAAGCTTCAAATTGTAACCAGTGCCTGCAACTGAAATTGAAAAAATGTATGGTTGAGAGGGATGGCAAATAAGGAATTGCAAATAAGTCTGGCTGCACAACCGATTGGCAAATATATTGCAAATTGAGAAATCATGCGACTCAACTGAATAAAAAGAAGAAGAAGAAGAAGAAGAAGAAACTACACTATGAAACAAAGATAAATGACATAAAGAATGATAGTAAAAAGCTTTGGAGCACCTTAAATGACATTTTGGGAAAAAAGGACAACTCAGCTCCATCATTCATTGAATCATATGGCTCATTTATCATATATAGCCAACTACTTGTATTATTTTTTTATTGGCAATATTAGCAAACTTAGGCATGACATGCCAGCTATAAACACTGACACTACACATCCAAGTATATCTGACCAAATTATGAAAGACAAGCATTGTAATTTTGAATTCCGTAAAGTGAGTGTGAAAACGTGAAAAAAATATTGTTTTCTATCAACAATGACAAGCCCCCGGGGTCTGACTTGGATGGAAAATTACTGAGGATAATAGCGGACGATATTGCCATTCCTATTTGCCATATTTTAAATTTAAGCCTACTAGAAAGTGTGTGCCCCGAGGCCTGGAGGGAAGCAAAAGTCATTCCGCTACCTAAGAATAGTAAAGCCCCCTTTACTGGCTCAAATAGCCAACATATCAGCCTGTTACCAACCCTTAGTAAACTTTTTGAAAAATGTGTGTTTGACCAGATACAATGCTATTTTACAGTAAACAAATTGACAACAGGCTTTCAGCACGTTTATAGGGAAGGACATTCAACAAGCACTGCACTTACACAAATTACTGATGATTGGCAGAGAGAAATTGATGATAAAAAAGATTGTGGGGGCTGTTTTGTTAGACTTCAGTGCGGCTTTTGACATTATCGATCATAGTTTGTTGCTGGAAAAACGTATGTGTTATGGCTTTACACCCCCTGCTATATTGTGGATAAAGTGTTACCTGTCTAACAGAACACAGAGGGTGTTCTTTAATGGAAGCCTCTACAACATAATCCAGGTAGAATCAGGAATTCCCCAGGGCAGCTGTCTAGGCCCCTTACTTTTTTCAGTCTTTACTAACGACATGCGACTGGCTTTGAGTAAAGTGTGTCTATGTATGCGGATGACTCAACACTATACACGTCAGCTACTTCAGCGACTGAAATGACTACAACACTTAACAAAGAGCTGCAGTTAGTTTCAGAATGGGTGGCAAGGAATAAGTTAGTCCTAAATATTTCAAAAACGAAAAGCATTGTATTTGGGACAAATCATTCACTAAACCCTAAACCTCAACTAAATCTTTTAATAAATAATGTGGAAATTGAGCAAGTTGTGGTGACTACACTGCTTGGAGTAACCCTGGATTGTAAACTGTCATGGTCAAAACATATTGATACAACAGTAGCTAAGATGGGGAGAAGTCTGTCCATAATAAAGCGCTGCTCTACCTTCTTAACAGCACTATCAACAAGGCAGGTCCTACAGGCCCTAGTTTTGTCGCACCTGGACTACTGTTCAGTCGTGTGGTCAGGTCCCACAAAGAGGGATTTAGGAAAATTGCAATTGGCTCAGAACAGGGCAGCACGGCTGGCCCTTGGATGTACACAGAGCGCTAACATTAATAATATGCATGTCAATCTCTCCTGGCTCAAAGTGGAGGAGAGATTGACTTCATCACTACTTGTATTTGTGAGAGGTATTGACATGTTGAATGTACCGAGATCTCAGTTTAAACTGCTGGCACACAGCTCGGACACCCATGCATACCCCACAAGACATGCCACAAGAGGTCTCTTCACAGTCCCCAAGTCCAGAACAGACTATAGGAGGTGCACAGTACTACATAGAGCCATGACTACATGGAACTCTATTCCACATCAATTAACTGATGCAAGCAGTAAAATTAGATTTAAAAACAGATAAAAATACACCTAATGGAACAGCGGGGACTGTGAAGCAACACAAACATAGGCACAGACACACGCATACACACACACAATAACATACGCACTCTACACACACGTACACATGGATTTTGTATTGTAGATATGTGGTAGTAGAGTAGGGGCCTGAGGGCACACAGTCTGTTGTGAAATCTGTTGTGAATGTATTGTAATGTTTTTTAAATTGTATAACTGCCTTAATTTTGCTGGACCCCAGGAAGAGTAGCTTCTGCCTTGGCAGGAACTAATGGGGATCCATAATAAATACAAATACAGATACTACACAGCAGCCATGCCTTTCTAGATACAGATGGACTGGCCCTACACAGTGGTTTTGCTCATGTTGTGGTAAGATATAGGATGTCCATTTTTGTTTTAGGAGGTTAGCTAGGTCACAGTTCAAGCCATACTTTGAGCAGTTCTGTACTAAATGCCCTGTTTGATGGTCATGTTCACTCTTTACAGACAGAGAAAGGCTGATTATAGCGATTGACTTTCCCACTATAACCCAAGAGATATACTGTAGCCTATTTATTCATGTGGGATTGCTTTGGAGAAGTTGGAGTTAAAAGGGCATCTGAAAAACAAAAGGGCAGAAATCCTCTGCTCTGATTTGTGCCCCAGGGGCAGCATGCCATGCATAAGGCAGCATGGAGTCCTTTTCCTGCCATGCCACAATGGTCGGTTGGCAGCACACCCAGAGCTGGGTGGGCACTGTCCCTGGCAGACACAGTCAGGGCCCCTTTGTACTCAGTCCCACATCGGCTATTTATATCCATTAACTTCCTTATTGCCGTAGATTAACCATAAACGAGGCACTATGGGGTTTTATCTCAGAAAAGCATGCAGCTATGTTTTGGTCAGACACTGAGGCTAGTTAATAGCTAGCTACTATTGAAGAGGAATGCTGTAGTGCAGTTAAATACCCAAAGGCTGTTTAAGTGTGGGAACAGTCTAGATAATTGTACCGGCCTTGGGTCAGTGGAGGACATGCTCACAGGCATTTGGAATTGGATGTTCTCAGTACAAGTGAGTTAATTGCTCGAAAACGCAAAAATGTTAACCATGTGTGCAGAAACATTTGGAAAATGAATTTGTCTGCTGGCAGTCTGTTGAAAAGTGTGAGTGAAACTAAAAAGCTAAATTGTGTTTACCACAAACAGGCTATTAGAGAGTTGGAAGTTCTCGTGTGTGGTTTGGCACTGGCCAATCCATGTCCACTGTCTTTGAAACAATTATTTTTGGTCTAAGGTGAAAAGCCTTTGTGGTGCGTTTCACTTGGCTGAGTGGAAATGAATAAACACATTTAAAAATGAGGTCTATAAAATTACTACCACCTTAATACACTGTCTGGCATCAGTACACTATATCAGTTCTTGTTTTAAACCTTTTGCTACCAAAACCAGAAAGAGGTTTAAATGCAGTTTTCACCTACAGTATTATTAGCTAATTAGTCTTAAAGATTAGACATTTGGAAAGATTTAAGACACCACAACTATTGTGGGGGTGAATGATATATGCTGTCATGCAAGCCTAGGCGAGGACCACACTAGCATAATGAGAACCCAGAAGTGCAGTCTTTTACAGAGTTCTCACCAAACTGACCCACTTCCTAAGTGCCCCTTCCTCTAGCTGTCTGAATGAACCCCACTTTGTCCCAAAGGACTCTGAGAAGGGAAGGAAGAGGAGGGGAAGGAGGGTCTACGACTCTACGTCCTTAAGGATGGAATTAAGACTGGTTAGAGGTTACTGTCTGTGGTCAGCGGGGGGGGTGGAAAGCAGTCTGTCAAAGGAGCTATTTTTAAGTCTCTCTGGTCCCTTTCCCACAGTGCTAGGGCTCGGGGAATGCGAGAGGGGGAGAGACCTCAAGTTGAAGCCAAACAGCATGGCTAGCTAGTGTGGAATGCTATCGTGCTATCCTATAGTCTACACAGTTTACTGTTTCAGTTGAGGGCTGATTCACAAGTACTGTAACTGTGTGATTGGGGTCATACTATCCTCTGATTCTTTTGAGGGCTGATTCACATGTAGCCCACTGAATGTTTTGTTTTGGGGAGGGCTGAGGAAATCTGCATGGAATGAAGCCATTGTTTATCCATTGTGATGGCAAACTTGAGAATTCCTAGTTACACCACATTTCGCTGGAAGAAATCAAGCTAATCCGATAACTGTGAGTCACAATTTGATTAATGGATTTGATAAAAGCACAGTCTTTCCTCTCTACCCTTTATCTTTTAAAAGGATCAGCGACTAGAAAGACCAAACATGGGGAAATATAGCCGATACATTGTTGCTGCAGAGAGTTTGACCTCTGAAAGATGGGAAACGAGTTAATAGGCCTTTGCACAATGGTTCCTCAATAAAAGGCATACCACAATGTTATGACGCACTTTAACTATTGTTGGTCAAACCTAAAAACAATATTAACACTAGACATCTATTATGTTTTTTTCAATTGATATGGAGATAAGACACTGTTTCACTGAAGAAGTAACATTTAACTAGAAGGTATTGGTTATTGGTTGTCACCAACTCTATAACAATTTATACACTTCGACTACTGTACCTTACAACTGAGGGACTTGACTGACCAAGGTCCTTGACAAAACAGTGTGAAAATCAATCTACACCTAACAAAACGTTATACACTTGACCATGAGCCACATTCTTCCATTACATTTCCGTCCCTTGTTCAGTACTTCACCTTATCAAGGCTTGATGTAGCCTGGTTGAAGCAGACTGATGTGAAACACTGCTGACCGTAGCGTTCAGTCTGGTTTAACCAGGCTAGGCTTGACCACACCTCGTGAGTAAAATCGCTGATGAGAGTTATGTGCCTGGTCGGACGGCTTCAGCAGCAGGTGGCTGCCAACTGTCACACACAGAGCCACAGCTGTGACTTGAATGCAGGACAGGAGTGGCATCCCTGAACAGCTTGTTATTATGATGGCGCTGGGTCACAATCTGTAAGAATGCCACCCTCGCCCACTGGAGCCAGCCCAAAGCTAATTTACACACTATAACACACATACTGTAACATATAGTGTAACACACACTGTAACACACACACTGTAACACACACACTGTAACACACACTGACAAGTCATCTAATGGGAGATAGAGATAGATACACTGTGCATTTACAGCCATAGTAGGATTGACTGGGAACCTTGTTTATCACTTTATCTCACTGTTCCAGAGCCTCCAGATATTGTAGTGAATAGGGAGGATAGCCGATGAACCGTAAGACCTCAAAACACACTAGACTCTGGGCCTCTTTGCAGGGTGACGTGCAGGCCTGTGTGGCTTATTCTGTGGGCTGCAATATATCAAAAACATAACGGCAGGTAGCTTAGTGGTTAAGAGCGTTGTGCCAGTAACCGAAAGGTCGCTGGTTCTAATCCCCGAGCCGACTAGGTGAAAAATCTGTCGATGTGCCCTTGAGCAAGGCACTTAACCCTAATTGCTCCTGTAAGTCGCTCTGGATAAGAGCGTCTGCTAAATGACTCAAATGTAAATAACAGAAATATTGCTCTTTATTCTAGATGGCTGAGAGGCGTGTATGTTCTACACGATACATTTCTATGACATTCTGTAACATTGAAATGCTCCTGAAGAAGCCTATGACAATGTCCCAGTATCCACACTATGTATAAGCCTATGACAATGTCCCAGTATACACACTGGAACACTACTTAGAATGAACCAATGTATTGGCCATGCATTCTAATGCTAGTCTGTGTGTTAGTGTGGATATTGGCACAAAGCCAATGTCTCCAGCATTGTTTGGTCAATCAGTAGGGAATCCATAGGATTAAGTAGAGTAGGTGAGTGAGTGAGCGAGTGAGCGAGGGTCTAGGCAGTAAGGGATAAATAAGAATTCAGAGGAATCTCCACCTCGCTTATCAACGACACCCCAGGCTTATCTAGGCAGAACAGTGCTTTCACTGTGTGACTAGGTCCTATTCACTTACCAGAATTGCATTTCATGCTCTTGTTTTTGAAAACTTAGTCCAGTCAGATTCAAAGCTGTCATCGCACTAAGCGAGTTAGCATGGTCTAATATTGTGAAGTTAGCTTAGCTTTGTCAGTTCATTTTAAACTGTGATGTCCACACCCAATGCTCGACAGCTCTCAGAGTAGTTATTTGCAGTATTTCAAAACATATAGCATACAGTATGTTGACATGGGGTCATCATTCACAACTTACAGTAAAGGATTTCCTATCTTAACAATATCTATAGAACGTCACACTTGTTTACCAAGTCTCATGTGCAGATGTTCTTAATGTTCACTGTATATCACTGTCCTTGTCTAACTTTATTCTGGTATACAGGTGTTAGACAGGAGAGTAAATTTGTTAGCCGCTTTTTCTGGCACTTTGAAGGTCTTTCCCAAAAGCATGACTCTGAATATGTTTACATCCTTTTCTCCACCACAGGTACTTGAGTCAAATCGTTTTTCATTGAGTGACTGATTTACAAAGAAAGACAAATCTGTAGAAAGTACCATGAGTAAAGTTTTCCTGAAAGTTGACCAACAATGATTAATGTCATCAGCATCCTGTTTTGATGGTCTGACTAGTGAATACTACTGTGTCCTACTAGGGTCATAGCTAGGCTCTTGCCTCAATTGGTCAACCTTGTGACATGGTTGGAGATCACAGGTTGTCATGGGGGACACATTCTGTTGCTGCACCGTGGCTTTAAAATGTAGTTTATGGCAGTAACGAGAGAAGCTGTAGTCCGCACTGGCATGGGTGGCGTCTCTCCTATGCCTCAACGGTGTGAGGTCAACACCAACAGGTGAGGTCACCCAGTGCCAAACCACAACTTTTCAAAGCACATTGGTCCTCTACCCCAAGTGACCTGGAAAATGACTACCCACAAAGGTGGAGTGAGGGGCAGACTGGGGTGGATCAAGTTACCATTCAAGGTGTGTGTGTGTGTGTGTAGTTTTGCGATCTGCATTTGCAACCTTAGTTGCAGGTTTGCAACTTATGTATATTTACAGTACATCTCACAACCACTGTATCGTATCTCCACACCCACTCAAAGCATCTCTAAGGGTCTACAGTAGGCCTATGTTGCATGAATGACGCAACAGGAAGTGGTTTGACATTTTTCACGACAGTTGAACAAATAGGCAACACTCCACCCACAGAGTGCTAGGGAGGCTCCACTTCCTCTGTATCCAAACACGATGTGAAACTAAACCGGGTGACAGTTCTTCTAGTCTTTCCCTTCCTTTACTAATCCCTGGCGTATGTCTGTACCAAATACTATTCGAAATAATTTCAAATACTTTAGCTGTTCTTGATTGAGCTTGCCTAGCACAATGGAACCCATGGAAAAGTCCAGAAAGTGCAAACCCCGCCCACCTGACACTTCAGGCAGGCTAAAGCAAACGCTCAAAAGTATTTGAAAGATTTCAAATAGTATTTGAACCCAGGTCTGGTCCCTACCACTTCTCCGTCATTTATATTTTTACACTCGCCCACAAACGGTTGCGTTGTGTAATCCAGTGGGCATTGTGAAGAATTGAAAAAGTCCTTGTCCTGTTGTCTCGCTGGGCCTAGTCAGGAAGAGTTCATTGGCATGGTTGAATGTACAGTCCTGAAAGCTCTATCTGTATCCTATAGCATGTCATTCACATCTGCTTGTACTGTAATAGGGAGTGCCAGAAATATAGTGCGTAGTTCCAGGGGCAAAAGATCATTATCTGAAAGGAACGTCCTCTGTGGACGTGTTAACAATGTGGCTAGTAATATTACGTTTTCGCTAAAGATCTTTAGCGAAACCCTCGGGGAAAACCAGCTGAAGGGCTCTACTGTCTCAGCTGTATACGGATATAAAGAAGCCATTGTTTATTGTTTGCTGCTAGTTTACAATTAAAACCCTTGTGTTATTTATGTGTCTTGTTTAATGTTGATTAATTGCTATGCTGTCATACGGATGCATTTCAATAGGGTTCGGTTGCATGCTTTGGTAGCTTCAAATGTTTACAATTAAAATCCTTGTGTTTATAATGTGTCTTGTTTAATGTCGTTTAATTGACATACTTTCATATGGATGTGTTTAGTGTGGTTACGTTGTATGCTTAGTTAGCTACAAATATGGTGAGTTATTATATTTAATCATTGCTCAACCAACCACACTATATTTAGCCTGAAACACTGGGTGTTGTTGTCAGTGTGTGTGTGTGGCCTTCCTCCAATCTGCTGCGTTGACAGAATGTTTACCTGAACACCAGACGTATGACCTCAGCCGCATTGCTGCAAATTAGTTTTGTGTTGACAGCATTGTTTACTTGTGTTGTCGCAGCCAGCCTCTGTCTGTTTTCACTTCCCCTAGTCGTTCGGTGCGGTCTGGAATAGCTGAACTGGGACATGGATAATGCCGGCACACTGAATAGACAGACGTGTTTAGTCTGTGGCAGTTGGAATGTGATCGCTGTCTGTTCGCCTGTTCAGTTTTGTGGTAAATATCAACACAAGCTACAGAGGGATTTGTACATTTTTAAGCGAGTAAGCATTGTGAGATGTTTGGGATCTGTCAAGGTTTTCTATCAGTCAAGGTTTTCTTTTCCTTGATCCTTTTCTCTGGTCTTTTTGTTTTTGTTTGTTACATCACTTCAAATCTTAATATCAACCAATCACAGTGACAAACTGTCAAATAAAATACATTCAATCAAAACCAGAGATATTATTATTTGAATTCCTGTGAAGAAACTTAGGTTGTACAGACTAGCATGAGTTATTCGTATGTATAGTTTTTAATCTATCCTCTGTCACAGGGAAGCAAGGAAATCTATACAGGTTAGCAAAGCCTCATCATTTGAGAGTGATTTTATACTAATAACTATGTAGATCTCCAGCACCTCAAGAGAGATGACCTTTAGTATAATGCTAGCAGAAACGTGCAGGGAGGCTCTGCATATTACAGTAGGTTAAACATTGACTGTCATGTCTGTATCAATATTGATGTTACACATAGATGTTACACATATTGATGTTACACAGGAAATGGAAATGATTCTACTTGACTATGGACTATAGTTGACTGAAAATGTTCTCAGTAAAGTTCACCTAACTTTATATCTTTGTAATTTCTACACCACAAAATTCAGCATTTAACAGAGGCAGATAGGCTATTTAACAGAGGCAGATAGACCTATTCAACAGAGGCAGATAGGCTATTTAACAGAGGCAGATAGGCTATTTAACAGAGGCAGATAGACCTATTCAACAGAGGCAGATAGACCTATTCGACAGAGGCAGATAGGCTATTTAACAGAGGCAGATAGGCTATTTAACAGAGGCAGATATACCTATTCAACAGAGGCAGATAGACCTATTTAACAGAGGCAGATAGGCTATTTAACAGAGGCAGATAGACCTATTCAACAGAGGCAGATATACCTATTTAATAGAGGCAGATAGACCTATTTAACAGAGGCAGATAGACCTATTCAACAGAGGCAGATAGACCTATTCAACAGAGGCAGATAGACATATTCAACAGAGGCAGATAGGCTATTCAACAGAGGCAGATGGGCTATTTAACAGAGGCAGATAGACCTATTCAACAGAGGCAGATAGACCTATTTAACAGAGGCAGATAGGCTATTTAACAGAGGCAGATAGACCTATTCAACAGAGGCAGATAGGCCTATTCAACAGAGGCAGATAGGCCTATTTAACAGCGGCAGATAGACCTATTTAACAGAGGCAGATATACCTATTCAACAGAGGCAGATAGGCTATTCAACAGAGGCAGATAGACCTATTCAACAGAGGCAGATAGACCTATTCAACAGAGGCAGATAGGCTATTTAACAGAGGCAGATAGGCTATTTAACAGCGGCAGATAGACCTATTTAACAGAGGCAGATAGACCTATTTAACAGCGGCAGATAGACCTATTTAACAGAGGCAGATAGACCTATTTAACAGAGGCAGATAGACCTATTTAACAGAGGCAGATAGACCTATTCAACAGAGGCAGATAGACATATTCAACAGAGGCAGATAGGCTATTTAACAGAGGCAGATAGGCTATTTAACAGCGGCAGATAGGCCTATTCAACAGAGGCAGATAGGCTATTTAACAGAGGCAGATAGACCTATTCAACAGAGGCAGATAGGCTATTTAACAGAGGCAGATATACCTATTCAACAGAGGCAGATAGGCCTATTCAACAGAGGCAGATAGGCCTATTTAACAGCGGCAGATTCAAAGCATTGAGTCTGACCTTCAGGATTTCACACCAAAAGAAGATACTGTATTCTATCCCATTGACGCATCAACACACACTTTATGATGCTTGAAACCCTTGTCAATATCCCTGTACCTCTCCCCTCCCCTCCCCTCCTCTCTTCTCCCCTCCTCTACTCCAGACAGATGATGCTTAGTAACCAAGCCAGACGCCAATGAGTGATAACCGTCTGCTGCCATGACGACCAGTCGCTGCACTCTGTTGCCGGAGGTGCTGCCGCAGCATTCTAACTCTGCCCACACGGGGAGCTGCTTGAGTGACAGGGACTTTGATCCAATGGGTAGCCTGGACTGCCCGACAGAGCCTGACCTCCCAGGAAAAGCAATGGAAGAGCAGAGCAGTCCTGCCAATGGAGAGCCACAGTACTACATGCAAATGTCTGCCAAGGATGGGCAGCTGCTGTCACCTGTCGCGGGAGCGTACGCCAAACAAAGGTATGGACCTGCCAAACATGGATGGAATAGAGTTTTGGACGAGTGTGGAGGGGAGGGGGTGGTGGGGGTCAGAGGTAAAGTGAACCTAAAATACTCTTTTATTTTTATTTTGAGGAAGCTAGTTTTAAATATATACCCAAATACGACCAAACACAATTTCTGAATGGTAACAAATCAAGTGCCTCTCAAAAGGATTTCCCCCTCTATCTGTCTGGGATGGCTCTATTGTTCTCTGTACACAGTTGAAAGAGGACCATATAGATCATATAGATGAGTAACTTGGGCTTCAGACAGCTACATAACTTACATACCAATCACACTATCTGGCCCTATGGGGTAAATGTCTGTACATTTGAAACAAAACAGATGTGCTGTTCTTGCCGGATAGTGCAAAGTCTAAATGTAGCACCTTGATTAGCATGTACGCCTGACGGGACTCTTTGTCACACACACACACACACACTCCTATGGGAGACAAAAGGGGGTTTTAGCGGCAACAGCTGCAGTCATGCAGACTGGGTCACAACTGTTAGCCCCCCCAAAGCCTGCTTTATAATCAGCCTGTGGCATAGAGCTAGCTAGCATAGAGTGGCTTAGAGATAGATAGCATAGTAGCAAAGAGGTAGCTAGCATAGATTGGCATAGAGCTGTTAGCATACATTATAGAATTGGGATCAAATTCATTTGCTACCTATTACAGAATACCTATTACAGACTAAATTGCCATGGCAGCTACAACGTACAATGTATTATTTAATAAATACTGATTGAAGGAAATAGGTATGTGCTAGCCTGGTCTCAGGTCTACTTGTACCGTCTTTCCAACTCTATGACTGGTCATTGGCAAGACAACACAAACAGATCTGGGACCAGGTTATAAATATGCCTTTTTGTCGTATATGTCTAATATAAAGTAATTGTTGTCATGTTTGTTCTGTTGATGATCAACATGAAAAACTATTACCAGATTAGGTTTAAAGGCTTTTATTACACTTTAAACTGACGACGACTCTAAAGTTGTTTTTCTCTAGCAAAATCTTCTTATTCATTATTTTGTCTGACAAGATGATGTTCATTCTGTTGTGTTAGTTATAGGCAGCGACCAGTGTTTATGTTCAAGGGGGTGATTTGTTGAGTGAGGGGCTCATTCATTCCGTCAAAGACATTGGCTTAGTTTCCTGATGAAATCAAGGCGATCAACAACCCGACATAATCATCATCCAGATTAGAGGATTAGATGCCATATAGGAGATTGGTGAATCATAGAATCATAGGTTACAGTCCATATAGTAAATTTAAGTAATACAATCCTCATTGCATATGTTGTTTTAATCCAGAAAATGTTTGATTTGAGTCTGTAATCTAAGAGATGTACTGTATGAATGCATGTTCAGTACACAGACAGAATAGACAGGGTATTCTAACAATGTGTGACAGCCAACTCTGCTGACAGCGTCAAATTACACCAACACCCTCCCAGGGTTTTGTTATTTTACCAACTAGTTTTCTATCCACTGAAATATCGACCTGATATTTTTGAAAACCTCTAGTCAGTGAATTGTGAGCTCCTATTTTAGTTGTTATTGTTCTCAGAAAGGGGGAAGGAGGATCCCTAGTCAGTTGTTATTGTTCTCAGAAAGGGGGAAGGAGGATCCCTAGTCAGTTGTTATTGTTCTCAGAAAGGGGGAAGGAGGATCCCTAGTCAGTTGTTATTGTTCTCAGAAAGGGGGAAGGAGGATCCCTAGTCAGTTGTTATTGTTCTCAGAAAGGGGGAAGGAGGATCCCTAGTCAGTTGTTATTGTTCTCAGAAAGGGGGAAGAAGGATCCCTAGTCAGTTGTTATTGTTCTCAGAAAGGGGGAAGAAGGATCCCTAGTCAGTTGTTATTGTTCTCAGAAAGGGGGAAGAAGGATCCCTAGTCAGTTGTTATTGTTCTCAGAAAGGGGGAAGAAGGATCCCTAGTCAGTTGTTATTGTTCTCAGAAAGGGGGAAGGAGGATCCCTAGTCAGTTGTTATTGTTCTCAGAAAGGGGGAAGGAGGATCCCTAGTCAGTTGTTATTGTTCTCAGAAAGGGGGAAGGAGGATCCTTAGTCAGTTGTTATTGTTCTCAGAAAGGGGGAAGGAGGATCCCTAGTCAGTTGTTATTGTTCTCAGAAAGGCGGAAGAAGGATCCCTAGTCAGTTGTTGTTGTTCTCAGAAAGGGGGAAGGAGGATCCTTAGTCAGTTGCACAACTGAATGCATTCAGATGTGTCTTCCGCATTTAACCCAAACCCTCTAAATCAGAGAGGTGCAGGGGGCTGCCTTAACCGACGTCCACGTCATCGGCGCACAGGGAGCAGTTGTTGTGGGGGTTAACTTCCTTGCTCAAGGGCAGAACGGCAGATTTTTCCACCTGCGGCCCCAAGCTTCAAGGGGAACAGAAAACATCAGCGTATCTAAAATGTCTTCCTGTTCCTCTTTTTCTCACCTCTCCATTTCTCTCTCTATTTTTTTCTCACCTCGTTCTATATCGCTGAAGCTCTCTGCCTGAGCGGCCCATGTGTCGGATCTGTCATGACGGAGGGGGTCAGGAGGAGCTGCTCTCCCCCTGTGAGTGTGCAGGGACCCTGGGTACCATCCACCGGAGCTGCCTGGAGCACTGGCTTTCTGCCTCCGGCACCAGCGCTTGTGAGCTCTGCCACTACCAGTTCACTGTACAGAGGAAGAACCGGCCAATGATGGAGGTACAGTATACAGAAGCATAAGTACACACATGCACACACACACAAAACACAGCATGTAGAAAGACCATTGTCATACTGACATGCTACCCATACTATACATACCACCTCACATATACTGTGCATGGCCCATCATACTGTGCATGGCCCTTCATACTGTGCATGGCCCATCATACTGTGCATAGCCCTTCATACTGTGCATAGCCCTTCATACTGTGCATAGCCCTTCATACTGTGCATGGCCCTTCATACTGTGCATAGCCCTTCATACTGTGCATGGCCCTTCATACTGTGCATGGCCCATCATACTGTGCATGGCCCTTCATACTGTGCATGGCCCTTCATACTGTCCCCTGTAGCTCAGTTGGTAGAGCATGGCGATTGCAATGCCAGGGTTGAGGGTTCGTTTCCCACGGGGGGCCAGTATGAAAATGAAAATGTATGCACTCACTAACTGTAAGTCGCTCTGGATAAGAGCGTCTGCTAAATGACTCAAATGTAAATGCAATACTGTGCATGGCCCATCATACTATGCATGGCCCTTCATACTGTGCATGGCCCTTCATTCTGTGCATGGCCCTTCTCGCCCAATCTGTCCACATAATCCCAACAAACACATACAGTGAGGGAAAAAAGTATTTGATCCCCTGCTGATTTTGTACGTTTGCCCACTGGCAAAGACATGATCAGTCTATAATTTTAATGGTAGGTTTATTTGAACAGTGAGTGACAGAATAACAACAAATAAATCCAGAAAAACGCCTGTCAAAAATGTTATGAATTGATTTGCATTTTAATGAGGGAAATAAGTATTTGACCCCTCTGCAAAACATGACTTAGTACTTGGTGGTAAAACCCTTGTTGGCAATCACAGAGGTCAGACATTTCTTGTAGTTGGCCACCAGGTTTGCACACATCTCAGGAGGGATTTTGTCCCACTCCTCTTTGCAGATCTTCTCCAAGTCATTAAGGTTTCGAGGCTGACGTTTGGCAACTCAAACCTTCAGCTCCCTCCACAGATTTTCTATGGGATTAAGGTCTGGAGACTGGCTAGGCCACTCCAGGACCTTAATATGCTTCTTCTTGAGTCACTCCTTTGTTGCCTTGGCCATGTGTTTTGGGTCATTGTCATGCTGGAATACCCATCCACAACCCATTTTCAATGCCCTGGCTGAGGGAAGGAGGTTCTCACCCAAGATTTGACAGTACATGCCCCGTCCATCGTCCCTTTGATGCGGTGAAGTTGTCCTGTCCCCTTAGCAGAAAAACACCCCCAAAGCATAATGTTTCCACCTCCATGTTTTATGTTGGGATGGTGTTCTTGGGGTCATAGGCAGCATTCCTCCTCCTCCAAACACGGCGAGTTGAGTTGATGCCAAAGAGCTCGATTTTGGTCTCATCTGACCACAACACTTTCACCCAGTTCTCCTCTGAATCATTCAGATGTTCATTGGCAAACTTCAGACGGGCCTGTATATGTGCTTTCTTGAGCAGGGGGACCTTGCGAGCGCTGCAAGATTTCAGTCCTTCACGGCGTAGTGTGTTACCAATTGTTTTCTTGGTGACTATGGTCCCAGCTGCCTTGAGATCATTGACAAGATCCTCCCGTGTAGTTCTGGGCTGATTCCTCACCATTCTCATGATCATTGCAACTCCACGAGGTGAGATCTTGCATGGAGCCCCAGGCCGAGGGAGAATGACAGTTATTTTGTGTTTCTTCCATTTGCGAATATTCGCACCAACTGTTGTCACCTTCTCACCAAGCTGCTTGGCGATGGTCTTGTAGCCCATTCCAGCCTTGTGTAGGTCTACAATCTTGTCCCTGACATACTTGGAGAGCTCTTTGGTCTTGGCCATGGTGGAGAGTTTGGAATCTGATTGATTGATTGCTTCTGTGGACAGGTGTCTTTTATACAGGTAACAAGCTGAGATTAGGAGCACTCCCTTTAAGAGTGTGCTCCCAATCTCAGCTCGTTACCTGTATAAAAGACACCTGGGAGCCAGAAATCTTTCTGATTGAGAGGGGGTCAAATACTTATTTCCCTCATTAAAATGCAAATCAATTTATAACATTTTTGACATGCATTTTTCTGGATTTTTTTGTTGTTATTCTGTCTCTCACTGTTCAAATAAACCTACCATTAAAATTATAGACTGATAATTTCTTTGTCAGTGGGCAAACGTACAAAATCAGCAGGGGATCAAATACTTTTTTCCCTCACTGTATGTTTGTCCGCGCTGGTCTTAAAACCAGTCCTGCTCTTCATGTTACATCAAAACAACATGCCAAAGGATTTTGTTGGGCTCTTGCTATCTTTAGTGAATCTGTCATTTGTAGTTATAAGCTGTGGTGTGTGTGTGTGTGTGTGTGTGTGTGTGTGTGTGTGTGTGTGTGTGTGTGTGTGTGTGTGTGTGTGTGTGTGTGTGTGTGTGTGTGTGTGTGTGTGTGTGTGTGTGTGTGTGTGTGTGTGTGTGTGTGTGTGTGTAAAGTTTGGTCTATATGCACAGATGGAATGTGAAGTGAAGGGGGTTGAAGACACTTTGGGCTTCTGGTAAACATTCCATGACACTTCTCACACTCCACTTCCTCTATAGTCTCAGCACTTACACACGTAGTCAACCAATCCTCCATGTTACTGTGGGTTTTATCATCAGTGGAACACTAGTGTGACTCTGTGTGTCTTATTAGCAATGTAACAGTTAAAAGTGCATGTCTTTCTGGGGTGAGTTTCCCGAAAGGTCTTAAATTGCTAAATAATTGTCAACACAGCAAAAACATCTAGTCATCTGTACTCTGTAAATTAATACTGCAAGTGAATTAATTATGAACTCCAAATGAGTTTCGGTTCTTGTGGTAATAAGTAACCTCACCGCTAATATCAATTGTATTTCTCTTACCCCTCATTTCCCCATTTTTTGTGGAATGAATTCGACCACAGTAATAATGTGTGTTCCTATGTGTGTGATTGTGTTAGTGTCCTCGTCTCCACAATAACCTCTAGCTAACACGTTATTACCCCCTAGCATCTCCTCTATTCTTTGTGCGTCAGGACACTGCCTCCATATATAATATATAATTGGACAGTGGTGGTGCGAAGTGGTTGTTTGGTGGTAATTACACCCATACCATGCAGGTTGACTCGCTGGTAGCGTTTCTCATCAGACCCGGGTTCAACTACTATTCAGAAACGTTCCAATACATTGACCGTTTGCTTAAGCCTGTCTGGTGTGCCGGATTGGTGGGATTTGCCATTTTGGGACTGTTCTATTGGTTCCACTGTGCTAGGTGAACTCAATCAAGCACAGCTGAAGTAACTGAAAAGATTTCAAATCGTATTTGAACCCAGGTCTGATTCCTCATAAATATGAATATAATATCTAATCAATATATCGTGCCTCATCATCTGGATCATAAGCAGAGCTCTGTTGCATGGGGTTTTGAGGATGCACCAGGATTGTATTTATTTATTCTTGGAGCCAAGGACTTTTAATATTGAGAAACCACAGATAGTGTGGGTTGGTTTGCGATTGAAGTTCTCGTTATGTTCAGGAGAAGTCTACTTTCCAAATATTTTAAGAATAGTCTCTAATTAAAGATGCACTCTCTAACTTTTGTATAATTTCATCCAATAGTTTTGAAAGTGATGCTCACAAGCCAAATGTCATAAAATGGTGCAATATGTTATCCATTTCTTATGATGTGTTACATCCTGAAAATCATACAAATGTGATTGTGGTCCTCTGTAGCTCAGCTGGTAGAGCACGGCGCTTGTAACGCCAAGGTAGTGGGTTCGATCCCCGGGACCACCCATACACAAAAAAAATAAAAATAAAATGTATGCACGCATGACTGTAAGTCGCTTTGGATAAAAGCGTCTGCTAAATGGCATATTATTATTATTATTTACTATATGTTACCAATTTGTTGTGATCCTGGAGTGCATCTTTAATATACTGAAACCAAAAATATTGTTGGGTAGTTAGCAATCCAAGCTAGCTGTGTATCCAAGCGCATGTGGCTTTGGAATAGAGGCAGTATGCAGACCATAAGTGATCAAATGTCATAGCTAAATCAGCAAGGCATCAAACAAGCAACATAGCTGGTTGGGTGATCATTTGATTGGCTCTAGCCCAACCTAACCCAGTCCCAGCAGACCCGGCCGGCATCCTGTTTTAGAGTAATCCAGTTATACTCTCCTATCTCCTAACATATTGCTATCAAACTCAGTTAGCAATTTTCTGTTGCATGATAGCAATACACTGCACCTCCAGTTCCTGTTAGCTGGAAGAACATAAAACAATATAATGGTGTTAGCTGAGCAAATCTAGAATTTACTGTAACAAGACCTCGAAAACCCAAGGGTGGTTACCAGAGCCCTCTACTACAGTACATACCTGGTTTGAGGAATTAGAGAGGTAACTTTGGTCAACTGAGTTAAACTCGGGATAACCGGTACGGGATAACCGGTACCACGAAAGTGGCTCACCTTTTAACCAGGTACATTTCTATGGCAATGAATCCTTCAGAACTAACCTGCTCCTGGGCAGGCTAACTCCATTTATACTGAATGAAGTGAGAGTCGGGAGCTGAGGAAGAATGAAATCAGATTCCCTCTCTCTCGCAAAGATTGTCTTTCTCAAATAAAGGGGATGATGATGCAATGTTTTTGTGTTAAAAAATAGCTATGTTAAAATACCCATCACATTACACATTTAGTAATTACAGAATGCATTTGAAACTTTACGCACAGTAAAACTTGTGTATGACTTAATACAATAATTTTATCGATAGGAGTGGGAAAAAAGGTGCTTGTGCATTGATAAGGACAACAAAGACGACATTAACGATAAGTACTACAATAGACGGGATGGTTGTTTAGCAACAAAACCGACCCGTGCGCAACTATGGGGCAAAACAGACAGGGTTGACTTAGACTGTTGACAACATGTAAACTATATTTACTCTCTAAATGTTTATTGAAAATATAAATACGTTTGCACAATGAGCACTTGTCTTTCAAAAACATATTTTCAGTTGTTGGTTAGCTAGCTAGCACGTTTTTGCCTTATTAACCTTATCCTTCAAAACAAACATGGTATCAATAACAAGATACAACGAGCTGAAACGAGTCAGGGGGAATCGTTGCTAGCTACCGGACCTCCGGCCACATCAATGCACGCGCATCATTTTCATGACGTTGTCAGCCAAACAGCTTCAACAAGCGTATTTCACACCATAGCCTGCTGAACTTTATTTCATTTTGATTTCGGCACAAATGGAAATGTGGCACTGACTCGCCCATGAATTGATGTTTCGGTTGTTAGCAAAAAGGTGACATTTTCTCTCCTCTCTCCCTCTCTAGTGGGTGCGTAACCCGGGCCTGCGCCAGGAAAAGCGGACGCTGTTCGGCGACATGGTGTGCTTCCTGCTCATCACGCCTCTGGCCACAATCTCCGGGTGGCTGTGTCTGCGGGGGGCCGTGGACCATCTGCACTTTTCCAGCCGCCTGGAGGCCGTGGGCCTCATCACTCTCACCGTGGCCCTATTCACCATCTACCTCTTCTGGACCCTGGTGAGTAGGGGGGAGGGAGGGTGGGAGCCAGTAAATCTCAGAGGTCAGCCTGAATTTGGGCATTTCTTGTGCATATTGGGCAAATTCGTTCCCGTTTTCACTTGATGTGTCTGTGAAGCAAAACCCTTGCACAAATACATCTCATTCACAAATATATCATAAGAGGACACATATAAAAACCGTTTGACTGGTAATGAAAAATAAACCAAGACTCTCTGGATCCTCCATTCCTGTTGTGTATCCTGTAGGATCCTCTTTTCAGGGTGCTATGCAGGAAATAGGAATGCTACCCTGGGAACTTAGCACTTTTAGTCAGCTACTTGGGTTGCTAAGGGTAAAAAGTTGCCCTTAGGCACAGATCTAGGATCAGCTTACCCTGTCCCAATTCTAGACATTACTCAACACAAAACCAACCTCAGACCAGCGTCTAGGACAGGGATGGGCAACATTGATGGGGGTGAGGATCACAAAAAATCTGAACTCATCATGAGAGGCTGCAGTTGCTTGTGGGTCTGTGTACCCCCCAGATAGCTGGCCACTAGACTAATTTACCAATCTGAAAAAAGTTAGCTGACATTGGCTAATTGAATGACTATCAGTGACTGACATAAGAGAAAAACTGCTGATGCACAACCAAATTTCAAAATGTCACCTTGTGTATTCTACTATTCTAACTTGCAACAGTAAGTTGAGACAGACTGCGATTTTGTAATTTTTATTTTTTTATGTATTGATCAGAGGGCCTTCAAAATGTGGCCCGCCAGCTGCCCATCTCTGGTCTAGGGGCAACATCTTCCTATTCCACTTGTTTGGGCTTAATGCATTACAGTAGTGGGCACAGTATCTACACTATCTTAACCTGATTTGACCTCTCTCTACCACAGGTGTCGCTCAGGTATCACTGTCGGCTGTACAACGAATGGCGGCAGACCAATCAGAGGGTGGTCCTTCTCCTCCCCAGGTCACATGGTGAACAGTTTGCTCCGCCCTCTTTAAGAGGTCCGTCACGCGAAAAACGGCCATCCAAAGAGACTATTGTCTGAGCAGCCCTCTCTTCAAAAGCAATTAAGGAAAAACACGGAGGAAAAATTAGGATGGTTCCATAGGCGCCGGAACGAAATTCGCTTCTCGTGCCCTCCAGCGCTGAACTTGAGTGTGGAATCGCCACCAAATATGTCATTAATGGGAATGGACTGGCCATTGAAACTGCAATGTTCAGCTACGCCACATCGTTGGCCATTCTGGCACCTGGAATGGTTTTAACACACATTTACACGGAGGTAGAGTTACTGTACAACAGAGACCTTATTTTCGGTGAAGCAGCATCCATTTTGGACTCAAAATGCAGCAGCATTACGTCCCACCAAATGTCATACAGGGATGGACAGGTAAATTTGGTGATATGGACGGGGTGGAGTGCATAGTTGGTCATAAACCATTTGGACTGAAGGACAGCCAAGAAAAGTTTGCCACTGTGACCGTATGCTGTGATTGGTGATTCCTGTGAGGTGCAGAAAACATTATGTCCGGTTCTTATAACATGCCAACATAAACCTGTGTATAGTATTACTATATTAGTCAAAGTATCACATTCTACCAATCAACAAGTCAAAGCCCAAAGTGTAAATAAGTACTTCAACTACTTCAGTATTTTACATAGTATTAAAAACTCTTACCTTTACCTACATGTGTGGGTCTGTGTGCCTCAAACCAGGGTCATGTTCATTAGGCACCAAACAGAAGAAAACTTACTGAAACAGTGAGGGACTACCTGGACTTATCCAGTAAGACACTCATTTTCATTATCTGTTTCAAAGCTATTTAAAACTTTTCACTACAGTATGCCCTGCTGAACGCAACCCAACATAAAGACAGGCTTTGTGGAGTGTTAAACAGGGCATAGGTTGATGTAGGCCTATACTAACATCTGTGTTTCTTTGCAAGTCCCCCCTTAGATAGGAACACGTGCATTAACAGTCTTCATGTATATTTTGAGGTTGACCTTAACATATCAACAAAGGGACATTTAGAATTAATTTATATTATGGCTATAAAGTATAATTTTTTTGTGTGAAAAATACAATATGGTCTCAGTTGAGAACTGGTTGACCGTGGTTTATTGTAATATATGCAAATATTTTTAGTGTTAGTCATTCACTTCACTTACGAGTAGCTCTCATGTGTTTGCTAGACATCCCGTCATTGTGACTCATGCATTTCCAGATTTCTGTGCCCATTTATCATTTAAAATATGTCATTGTCAATCGTTTTTTTTCTTTTGTTCCAAGGATTTCATAGTGGCTGCGTTGTAAAGTATTCTTCCGTGATAGTTACTTTCCTAGAAATGGTTGTTATAGCCTAGCCAAGACTGTTCAGGTTTATGATTATATGAAGGGCCAAAAACACTTACATTTTCTGTCTAGAGAACTCCTTGTTATACTAGATATATTAACCTATCCAAGGAATTTATTTTTCTCCTACCATATTGAGTACATGGAGCACTTATTTAACTGTTCATCTTCATGTGATTAAATGTCAGTCTTCACATTGAGCTTGTTGGTGAAGTGGACTAACCTTTTTTGTTATGTTTTTGTGTGCTTGTGTGTGTGTGGGGGGGGGGGGGGGCAGTTTGATAAAATAATTGATGTATTTTCTCTCTACAGTTCAGTTATTTTATTGGCTGATGTTTTTAAATAAAAATATGAACATTCAAGGACTCCGGAGCTGTTCTAAATGTTATTACATTTCCATTCAAGTATAATAAGTGATTAACTGAATCAGCACACATAAAAGCATCCTTCCAGATAGTGTCTGATTAGTAACCTTAAAGCATACGCCAATATGAACATGCTCAAAGGAACATGTAATGGGTTTTACTTGACCTTCATAAAGCATTAATTAATACAATTTCAAGTGCCATCTCTCTCCAGGATGTAGATTTTTCTATGCCATAGAAAAGGATAGGATACTGTTCTCATAATTCGAAAGAGAAGTACGATTTCTCATTGAGTCAAAAAAATAAAGGCTTTGGATATAACAAAAAGGCCATCTGTGGTCTACTAGATAGAGGGGTGTATTAATCAGTGCACAACGTAGAAAAACGCTTTGCAACGGCCAATGTTTTGCAACAAAAACAAGTTTCTTATTGGATAAGTTCTGTTTAGTCCCTCCCCATTTCTACCGTTTACTTCCTAGTTAATGCACCCCAGTCGTTTGGTCCTGGCTAGAAGGGATCCAGCTTGTCAAATTAAAGTCAAAAGTAGATTTTGTTGCATTTAAGCTAACCCTGACCCTTTTTCTTAATTCTCCTAACCTGCTACGAAAAGTCAAATCTGTCATTAATTTGACAAAAGCGGGATCCCTTCTAGCCATGACCTAGTTGGTTCAGAATAACCATCAAACAGATCAGGGCCCTTACTCACAAAGCATCTCAAAGGAGGAGTGCTGCTGTAGGATCAGGATAACTGATTAAAAAGGCAAAACTGATCCTAGATCAGTAATCCTATACAAGACACATTGTGAATATGGGCATATATTTTAAAACATTAAACAATATTCCAGTCTAATGGAAATACAACAAAATCATTAGTTTATTTTGTCATTAAATGTGAAGGTTACAGAAAGTCAAACAATGCATGCATATGACACCATTACAACAACAAATCTGAGGGAGCAAATAAAATCGGTCCGATAAAATGTTAAATGTATGCATATGACCGACACACAATGACTTAAACATTGGCGAGGAAATTTCAGTCTCTGAAAAAGTATATCTAGTACAGCATAAAAATGAAGTGTCTTTGCATTCAGCTTCATAAGTTAACATGAGTATATGCAGTCATGCTAAATTCAAAATCGATAATAAATCCTCAATTGACATTTGTTAAGAGTACAATCATGATCACAGACCCATTGGTTTGAGGAATAATACCAAAACAGCCATCTTTGCCTATTACTTGGCTGCTGGCTGAGTTGTTAGTACAGATAATCCTAACCCTTCACACATTAAGATAATGCCAAGCTGTTACATGGACATTAAACCTGTACCAGACATGGATCCAGCAATTAGTGGTTTATTTAAAATCGGCTCCTGGAAGAACGTGTGACCAAGACTTGGACAGCAGGTTCGATTTAGCCATTTCTGCATCGAAGCTGATGTGATACAATGAAATAAAATGAAAACTATTTTCCCACAGAGTTGACAGGTAGTATACAGTATTGTCTTGTAAACAGTCTTGGATGTAGCATATCGAGTCAAATATATGGAGAACATAGTGGAGACAGGACATTCTTCTCAGTAACCAGGTTTCCATCCAACCATTTCATGCAGATGAATGACTGGATGCATAAAGTCATGACAGGCCTTATGGAAACAGCAAATTTGTCAGTAAAACGTCCCCATGTCGACAAAACAAAATACGCTAGACAAGGTGAGATATGTCGGTGAAATAGGTTTTGCGACAATTGCGGTGGAAACGCTTTTACGCTGAAATATTTGTATAAAAACCATCATGTCGCATTAAACGTGGAGTCACGCGATGTTGTAGCCTACTACCAAGGAAATAAAACCATCTATAGAGTTGAATGCATGCAACTTCAGTTTTTTGTTAGACACAGGAAAACTTAAGCGCAAAAGTGCTTTTATGTGCACTACATCACGCACAGCATTTTATCCGCAACAAGTCAGTTCGATGGAAACACATCTGGTGGGAAAATGTGCATATTTTTTCTATGCTGACTTTAGAATATTCGCATGAAAATCTGTCGCCAATTGGATGGAAAACTAGCTAATGGAACACTGACACCTTGTGGTCTAGTGTGTAACGTTCAGACAAACTTTGCCAATACCTGCAATACCAAAAGTAGTCATCTGTAAGTACACGAATGGGGGACCATTTAGAAAAGCTGCGTGCTTCTTTCAAATTGGAAAGCTTTATTCTTTAGAGTTTCACATAAACATTAACTACATTCTGAAGTATGCAACAACCTGGCTGTCTAACTAGTATCTGAGAGAGAAAAAAACACTATAATAAAATTACCTTCTATAAAAGAGGCCGTTAAAATGTTATATTTATCGAAAATCAGATGTAAAAACAAAAAGTCACAGCACCTTGAGGTACAGATTCATTCAGCAAGCTGCCTCTCCTGCACAGAGCTGTCCAAAGTAATACTCTACTAAATAAACTACCGGGACTAGAAAACATAATTTGGTTCAGAAAAAAATGCAAGTAGTGATGGTTCGTTTTAAGATTTCACATAAAAAAAATGTAGAAAAAAATAACGGTTTTACAATCTTGAGAAATTAGGAATTTCTAACTAAAAAGAACAGAATAGAAATTCACACAGTTCTTATAATACACTAAAAAGATACAAAATAGTTGTGTGGTAGTTCGGTTGGCAGCTGAGACTGGTTGAGAGAGAGGGTTGTGAAGGGGTGGGGTGAGGTATAGGGCAGTGGGGTGGAGTAGTGCTGGTGTGATCACATTATGGAGCAACCCCTCTTGGTGGCACGTGGGTCTCCCTGGAAAGCCACAAAACAATAACATTCAGTCGATCGACACAATCACATCAAAAAAAATATTTTGTTGAAAAAAGCTACATGCCAATACCACAGTATATTCTCTGTCAGTCTAATACTACTCTAACATGGTGATTTTTGCAAGACAGTGTTGCGTGGGCTTTCTCTTGTTATTTTCTTTCAGTCCATAATCACTCAATTCTAATCCAAACAAATATTTCATTGCAGAAAATAGCTATGGTTCCCCATAAAGTTCCATGTTATTTACAGTGTATTTACCTGCTGGTGGAAGAGATCTTCCTCGATGACCTCCACTCCCTCATCATCCTCATCTTCCTCCATGGCTGTCTTGTACGAGGTGCTCCTCCTGGCCACCTCCTGGAAACAGGAAGAAACCCAGGTTGTGTTCTTTAGGCACCGAACTGAAGAAAACGAGGGACTACCTGAACTTGTCCAGTAAGGAAGTTGTTTTTCGATTTCCGTAAAAAAACATTTTCTACAGTGTGCCCTATTGAACACTGCCCTATTGAATGCAGGTGCGTTACGCCCCATAACAACTGATCCAGGGGACTGAACTAAGGAGAGCTGATTGGAAAGCTGCTTTGACAGCAGCAGTAAAAAGGTGGAACAGGGCGCGCCTAATGAAAAAATAAAAATGACTACAGCGGACTAGGGGTTGTTTACAGACGGGGCCAAGGAGAGACAGACATATGGGGCCCACTTTAAAGCGACAACTTAACAATAACTCAGGCCTCCATAAGTCCTTTATAAGACTTGTATAAATGCTTCATAAGAAGCGGTCGTGCTACATAAATTGGATTAAGGGTTCTGTACCTCTCCCTGAGGGTTGAGTAGCAGCACCTGGACGTCCTCCCCTGTGCCCCAGGACGCCTGGCTCTTCCACACCAAGTCTGTGGGGGGGCTGGAGGCCACACCTGCATTGGACGCCCACACCTGGGGGACACACAGAGACAGACAGAGAGACAGACAGAGAGACAGATCAAATATCTGCTTGTTTCACCACAGAGAAATCTAACTCCGCTCTACAGTGGGTAGAATATATGGGACATTTTTTATATTGTCCCATACAATCTGTATTCAAAGTTGGGGTTGGGAGAATTGCAGTGGAACAAAATAAAGAATACAGATTGTATGGGACAATATAAAAAATGTTTTAGAAAAATATAAATATTACATTTGGATCAAATGTAATGAATTGAAGGTTACAGTGAAGCAACATAATACACAGGAAAGCAGGTATTCAGGCCATTAACTAGCAGAAAAGGTAGTCTTACCGTGACTTTCTGGCCTGCCTTCAGGACAAATTTGGGGGTGAACTTGTAGGTGGCCGAGACCTCTCCGATGGTCCTGGTCAGCTCATAGCCCACCATGGCCTGGTTCTGGGGAAGAGGACACGGGAAAACATGAGTTCTCTATAAGTACCCTTTATATACGGTACCACTGACATATTCATCTCTTTTTCAAGGGAGCACTGGCCACGTGTGTGTTCCTCTCCAAAACGTGTTTGATTAACTCTGGGTGTATAGTTTAAGTGATAATGCCACAGGTTGTGGTTTAAGCTGTGATATTCAAAGTTGGGGTTGGGGGAATTGCAGTGGAACAAAATAAAGAATACAGATTGTATGGGACAATATAAAAAATGTTTTAGAAAAATATAAATATTACATTTTGATCAAATGTAATGAATTGAAGGTTATTTGTTGGTCTAAAAATCTAAACATACAGATTTTAAGGTTGTGACATTAGATTTGTGGCGGGAGGATGGGGTCACCAGAAATGTGGGTGAAAATTAATTGGGTCCCCACTGGTTTATAGGATATTGTCACAGCTAGAGGGGGTTGTTAGGCCTCAGATGCAGTTGAGCACCTTGTCATGTCTGCACCACACATGCTCAAAACTATGGCTCTGTTCCAGACGGTCTGCAAAGCAGTCACGCACCATCTCACATCTGGATAAAAGAGTTTCAAATGTCAGTGACTGCATCGACAGGATATCAAACGACCAAATGCTTTGCAGACGATCTGGAACACAGCCTCCATCATTACCGGTGAAATTCTGCTTTCAAACAAAAGCAACGAGTGTCTGAGCGCACACTGAGGTTTGAGAACACATGCAAACACATTCAAATGTATGCGAGAACATTCGATAACAGTGTGTGTGTATGGGTGTGTGTATGTAGTGTGTGTGTATGTGTATAGCGTGTGTCCCACTCATCTGCCACCCCTCACCTCATCGGCGGTGTTGTGCAGGCGGATGAACTTCCCATCAGTGTCGAGCTCGTCAATACACACAGGGCCGGTGGTGGAGGCGGAGTGGGCGATCGAGACAGAGCTGCTGGCCTCCTGCTCTTCCACATCCACACGCTTCCTCTTGCCCCGGGTGGTACGCACGCTGCGGGAGCTGGACTGGGCACGGGAGACGGTGACACGGGACGACGGGCTGGGGGACAGCTTCAGTCTAGTGAAGGGAGAGGGATAGAGTGAGAGAGAGAGAGAGAGAGAATGGGTATGAGAGATACATTAAACTAACACCATGATATTCTCGGTAACACCTAGACAACGTGTCAGCTTATGACGAGTGATAGACAAACTAGGAAGTTAGCATTTCTCCTGCATGAAGAATCTACATAGATGTGTATGCATGTGTTCCAGCTGGAAGACTACCTACACAACCTTTAAACAACACCACATCAGCCTGGAACATGGCCCAGAAGAGGACAGACTCAACATCACATCAGCCTGGGACACGGTCCAGAACAGGACAGACTCAACATCACATCAGCCTGGGACATTGGCCCAGAAGAGGACAGACTCAACATCACATCAGCCTGGGACATTGGCCCAGAACAGGACAGACTCAATATTACATCAGCCTGGGACATTGGCCCAGAAGAGGACAGACTCAACATCACATCAGCCTGGGACACGGCCCAGAACAGGACAGACTCAACATCACATCAGCCTGGGACACGGTCCAGAACAGGACAGAGAGGGGAGCCAAACACTCCAAAGAGAAGATGACTGATGTTTAGGTCTGAATGATGTGTTGGTCTTTTCCCCCACATCTCTCTGTATGTGTTCACCTTGCCCTCTAGTACATTCTCTCTGTATGTGCTCACCTTGCCCTCTAGTACATTCTCTCTGTATGTGCTCACCTTGCCCTCTAGTACATTCTCTCTGTATGTGCTCACCTTGCCCTCTAGTACATTCTCTCTGTATGTGCTCACCTTGCCCTCCAGTACATTCTCTCTGTATGTGCTCACCTTGCCCTCTAGTACATTATCTCTGTATGTGCTCACCTTGCCCTCTAGTACATTCACTCTGTATGTGCTCACCTTGCCCTCCAGTACATTCTCTCTGTATGTGCTCACCTTGCCCTCCAGTACATTCTCTCTGTATGTGCTCACCTTGCCCTCTAGTACATTATCTCTGTATGTGCTCACCTTGCCCTCTAGTACATTCTCTCTGTATGTGCTCACCTTGCCCTCTAGTACATTCTCTCTGTATGTGCTCACCTTGCCCTCCAGTACATTCTCTCTGTATGTGCTCACCTTGCCCTCTAGTACATTCTCTCTGTATGTGCTCACCTTGCCCTCTAGTACATTCTCTCTGTATGTGCTCACCTTGCCCTCCAGTACATTCTCTCTGTATGTGCTCACCTTGCCCTCCAGTACATTCTCTCTGTATGTGTTCACCTCTAGTACATCTGCATTCGTGCAGAACTTTGTGTGTGCATGTAGTTGCAAGTGTGACTGTTGCATGAGTCATGATAAATGCATGTATGAGTCACTCCTCCTCTCCCTCCACTAGTTTCCTGTAGGCATTGATCTCTGTATAGGCGTGTCTCTTCTCTCACCTCTCCTCCTCTCCCTCCAGTAGTTTCCTGTAGGCGTTGATCTCCATGTCCAAGGCCAGTTTGACATCCAGCAGCTGCTCGTACTCATCCAGCTGCAGCTGCATCTTGGCCCGGATCTCTGCGATCTCCCGCTCCTTCTCCCCCAGCATCCTGCGGCTGGTGTCCCTCTCCTGGGCCAGGGCTGACTCCAGCTCCTGGATCCGGTCCTGCCATCCACGGGTCTGGAGGAGAGATATTTTACAGGTTAGGGTTGTGTTCAGTGGGACACAGTAGTTGGATGATCATGTAGTACCTCATTTCACCGTAAAAAAAAAAAAAAGATTCTCCCTACTGAACAGGACCCAGGTTTCATGCTGAAAAGTGGAGCTATGCCCATTTCCCTTCCAGTCTAACTCCTTCCAACTAGCAGCGTTCTTCAATCCCAGGCCTGGTGGCCCGCAGTGTTCTTCAATCCCCGGCCTGGGGGCCCACAGTGTTCTTCAATCCCTGGCCTGGGGGCCCACAGTGTTCTTCAATCCCAGGCCTGGGGGCCCACAGTGTTCTTCAATCCCAGGCCTGGGGGCCCACAGTGTTCTTCAATCCCAGGCCTGGGGGCCCACAGTGTTCTTCAATCCCAGGCCTGGGGGCCCACAGTGTTCTTCAATCCCAGGCCTGGGGGCCCACAGTGTTCTTCAATCCCAGGCCTGGGGGCCCACAGTGTGAGCACCTTTTGTTCTAGTACTAACACACCTGATTCAGCTAATAGGCGACTTATCAAGCCTTTCAGCATGCGTGAAAAAAATGCATTCAACCCTATTGGTTTTCAACACGTTGGGGGGAATGCATAGGTGAACGCAATCGGTTGCACAGTCTGAATTGACAATACAATAGACTGAGCACGTGTTGTATGCACTTGTATGTAACATTATTATTCCTGTATAACATTATTCCTGTGTAACATTATTCCTGTATCCTCCATATCATCTCTTACGCTGGCTAGCTTAAGTATCAGGCTCTGGTCTAAATGTGTAGCCTAAACACTCAAGTCTTTAAAAAGCAACTCGATGGCATCGTAGCCATTGTCATTAGATTGTCCCCAGTAGGTGTACCATTATTACTAGTCACCTCAATCGTGTAAAAAGGCCTTTACAATACATTTGATCGATGACGTCTCACCTCTTTCTGCATGCTGGCCAGCTGGGACGCTAGGCTCTCCACACGCAGGGACGACTCCCGGAGTTCCTCGCGGGCCATGCTGGCCGACGAGCTGTTCATCTCCGACGACAGGCGCACGTTCTCCAGCTGCACCAGGGTACACAGGAGGACAGAACAGAGTTAAAATGGTTTATGTTGGTAGAAACGATGTCTATTTCACACATACGGAAGGATGGCTCGAGCAACGCCTCACAAAGAGGAAGTGAATGTCACAGAGAGGGCTTCCTGACCAGCCAGGGAGGAAGTGCAATACGAGAGATGGGTATTTTAGATTTAATGTGTAACGCTACGCTAGTTGATGTGACTTTTTTGGTATCCAATAACTAGTACGTTTTCGACACAGATTTACATGCAATGTTCCCAATAGGTCACCCCAGCATGGCGAGACCCACTGGAATGAGGTTTACTTTATGGTCAATTCCACAGCCAGTCAGGAACTGAATCTCCTAGAAGCCTTGGTATATGACCAAACAATAATGGGACATCCAGTCTGCATCAAGGAGGATCTGGGATGGTGTGGTGTGTTTCTGCCTCGCACCTTGGCAGGTGTGTATATGTGTATGCATATCACACCTTTGCCACAAGTTAACAGGTGTGTGTGTGTGTGTGTTTGTTTTCCGTCTCACCTTGGCCACGTAAGTGTTCTCCATCTCGTCCTTGTACAGTTTGACCTGCTCATCATGCTGCCCTCTCATCTCAGTCAGGGCCTGGGCCAGTTTGAACTCATACTCCACGGCCCGGCCAGAGTCCACCTCCACCAGACGCGTTTCGTGTCTCCTCCGTGTCTCCTTGATCTCCTACAAAACAGACGGGGGGGGTTAGAGGTCAATGTAGCGACGTGTTGTTTTAATGTCATATTTTGAACAAAAGTTAAAACATCCATTTACTGTGTCTATAATGCTGAACTGTTATGCACTACTGAGTTCCTCCAAGCTCTCTCTCCAAGAGAAAGGGTCATAGTGGCCCTTCACACCTAGGGGTGATACCATGTGACCTCACAGGACTACAAAAAGGACTCTGCTGTTTCCCCCTCACTCTCTTAGCCTCTCTGGTCCTTGTCCTCTCTGCCCTGCTCTGGGCGTCACCATTTCTCAGAAGTTAAGGAAAGCGCCTTTTTGATACAGTCCCCTGTAGCTCAGTTGGTAGAGCATGGCGCTTGCAACGCCAGGGTTGTGGGTTCGTTTCCCACGGGGGGCCAGTATGAAAATGTATGCATTCACTAACTGTAAGTCGCTCTGGATAAGAGCGTCTGCTAAATGACTAAAATGTAAATGTAAATGTTTGGGAATTGGGACAGAAGAGCCCATATACTAAACAATCGCAGATGAAGACATAAGACTTTAAAAAGAGCGAGTGTAGCCTGAACGTTACCTTTTAAGCTCACCTTCAACAAAAGGAGAAGACACTTTAGAGCTCAGGGCAACAAGGAACGAGCCAACTCGGAGGAAGCCAACAGGGCAACAAGGAACGAGCCAACTCGGAGGAAGCCAACAGGGCAACAAGGAACGAGCCAACTCGGAGGAAGCCAACAGGGCAACAAGGAACGAGCCAACTCGGAGGAAGCCAACAGGGCAACAAGGAACGAGCCAACTCGGAGGAAGCCAACAGGGCAACAAGGAACGAGCCAACTCGGAGGAAGCCAACAGGGCAACAAGGAACGAGCCAACTCAGAGGAAGCCAACAGGGCAACAAGGAACGAGCCAACTCGGAGGAAGCCAACAGGGCAACAAGGAACGAGCCAACTCGGAGGAAGCCAACAGGGCAACAAGGAACGAGCCAACTCAGAGGAAGCCAACAGGGCAACAAGGAACGAGCCAACTCGGAGGAAGCCAACAGGGCAACAAGGAACGAGCCAACTCGGAGGAAGCCAACAGGGCAACAAGGAACGAGCCAACTCGGAGGAAGCCAACAGGGCAACAAGGAACGAGCCAACTCAGAGGAAGCCAACAGGGCAACAAGGAACGAGCCAACTCGGAGGAAGCCAACAGGGCAACAAGGAACGAGCCAACTCAGAAGAGGAAAAGATCAACAAGAAAGGACACAGCCAGCAGCAACAAGCTCAAGGAATCAACTCAGGACCAGAGAACACACGGACATCTCGTCTCCTTCATTCTCTACCATGAGGCCTAGCCAAGGATCAAAGGCTTTGATCTCAGATTTAGTATAAATAACATTTAATGTTCAGGATCTCTAGGTCTTTTCAATTCTACTTCCTACCTTTTCACGATCATTCTAATTTTGACATTTTAGTCATTTTAGCAGACGCTCTTATCCAGAGCGACTTACAGTTAGTGAGTGCATTCATTTTTCATACTGGATTATGTTTGTAAATATTTAGATTAGTGTTACTAAATGATGATTCTATAAAAGAGCTTGTGTTCGTCTTGTTATTCTGGGAAAGAACTCCAATTAATTCTAAAAAAATTCATACCTTCAGATTAATAAATGTATTACCACTATTCTAATTTTAGTCTTAAAGTTATTATAAATAACTCAAATCAGGTCTTCTTAGAACACCAATTTTGTGGAAGAAAGGACTTGTGCCCCGTTAATAACGTCATAGTAATAAGTGTAACACTACCCTACATCAACTTGGTGCCTCCTCAAAAGTTCAGTCAGTGTTGGACAAAGAACAACAGAAGACGAGCTGGTTCAAGGCAGAGCCATGTATTCAGAGAGTAGGGCCAATGAGGTTTCTGCATTATGATGCATTTACATGACACTTATAAACATTATATGGCAGCCATGTTAGCTCTCCATTAACATTACATGGGGAATATAACATTTTTCAAAAAAAGATTATAGAATTAGAACCATATTCTAAATTCTAAAAGTTGCAGTCCCAACTCTAAATCCACGGCTCTGGTTCAAGGTGAGGCACGCACATTCAAGGAAACGTGTTTGACCATATGGCACTCTAAAGGGTGTGCTTAGCAATAGAATGCTAAAGGCATGTTGAGAATGACAGCATGTGAGGGGTGGCTTGTTTTACCATAATAATAATAATAATAATAATAATAATATGCCATTTAGCAGACGCTTTTTATCCAAAGCGACTTACAGTCGTGCGTGCATACATTTTTGTGTATGGGTGGTCCCGGGGATCGAACCCACTACCTTGGCGTTACAAGCGCCGTGCTCTACCAGCTGAGCTACAGAGGACCACTACAGAGGACCATAACATTATATCATACTCAACAACGCATACTCAATTGTTACGTCCAGAGGACACCGAGCCAAGTCTGCTCAGTGCAATTGTTTGATATTGTGATTTGTTTTACTTGTCCATTCGGACAGGCGTTAATGTCAAGCCCTGTATAGTATACCTGTATACCTGGTTCACATGAGATACATCACCTTTCCCTTTACAGTTACCCAGGTTAAGCAGTCTTTATAATTAAAAAACTGTCCACATTTCATCAACCTGCTGTGGTGTAAACTGTGAGTTTTGCATTTGCTGCACCAAACATCCCCACTAAAAAAAGACACAGCTGTGCTATAACCAATGGTGTATATAAAAAGAGGTATCTGAATGTGAACATGTATATAGTTATAACTAATGGAGGTGTTGGACAGTTGTCTGACCTCCTCAAACATGTTCTTGCGGAACTCCAGCTCCTCGGACAGACTCTGGTAGCGATTCTCCAGGTCGATGCGCAGCAGAGTCTCCTCTCCCAGCTGCTTCTTGGCGGAGATCAGGCCAGTCTCCAACTGTAGGAGAACAACAAGATACGTGAGTGAGTTCTCCTTCTAATCTACTGGAAGTTTTTCCATGTGTTTTGAAGTCGTTCTGGACTGAGAAAACACGATGACGGCGAGTAAAATTGTCAATAAAAAAGATTAACAATAAAAAAGGTGCGATGTTTAAAATGTTGCAGATAGAAAAGGAATGGCAAAGAGGATGTCTTATTCTGAAATCAGATATACTGAATAAGGCTTGAGAAAGAACAAGACTGGGTAGGTGTGTGCAGGAGCAATAGGAGGACAGGATCATGGCTGGAATGGATTGAACGGGATGGAGTAAAACGTAGTTTCCATATGCTTGATGTGTTTGACTCCGTTCCATAGATTCCATTCCAGCCATTACAATGAGCCCGTCCTCCTATAGCCTCTTTTCACAATGTAATTGAGATAGTGATGGGTTATATTGCCCCCTTCTGGCTAGTGATGCAAAAGCTCCTCAGATAAGGTCTACATCCAAATGTCTATCTAAATGTGCTCAGCAGCTGTGAGATCTATTTCAACTAGTCTTCCAGGTGCATTTTTATTACAAGTTAAATAGTGTTGTTTCTATCTCCAATATATTCATGATAGTTGGCTTCGTCAACAGTTAAGTTTCACTCAAGCAGCAATTGAACTAGTCAATGTCGTCATTTTGAAAACAAATTCTATAAAGATAACGTTGAATTTAAGCATGCAATTTCAGTGCAGCTAGTCATCAATAGGCTAGGTGACCAACAGTTGCCATGACAAAATCACAATCTTGACAAATGAGGAAAAAAAAGTTCGACAAAGTTAACAATAACTTTCCCTGATCCGTACTGCCGTCACACACTGTAGCACTTGGAGGAAAGCCTGTTACAAATGAAATGCATTGTTATCATCATTGTTATCTGATCATTTACCTCCTGGACGGTTCCCTGCAGGTCAGCCAGGCTAGCCTCCAGGGCCCTCTTCTCTGACAGAGTGGTGGCCAACACCGCCTCCTTTGAGTTCAGCTGGGTCTCCATGTCCCTGAGCCGGGCCTGGGCGCCAGCCGCATCAGACTCTTTCTTGGCAAAGCTGCAGGCAGAGGTTGAGGAGGCATAGCAGCATTTAGTACGGCCCAGCCATGGCATGGTGGTAGTGTGTGTGTATTAAACGCCCATTGGGGATTTCACTGACTGAAGTCCAATGTTTGTATAGGAGTGGCATTTGTCATAAGGTGCCTTTGAGTAAACGCACGTGAAACATATCAGCAACGTCAGGAAACGTTGCATACCGTAGCAATGTCTTGTAGAGTTGGTTAGACAGGATGGCGAGAGTTGTGATGTCAGCAGATCAGAGAGGATCACCATTTCTCTTGGTATTCAAATACAAAAGACCTGTTGTCTTCAATTGAAATAGCATTCACAGTAGGGTTGCAAAGTCCATGGGATCTAAAGATTGCTTACTGGTAATCCATAAAGTCACAGTGAATAGGTCATTTGGGTGAACTAACCATTTAAAGTAGCCTGGTTAAAGCAGACTGAATGGTAATAATGAGCATAGATTTTAAAATCGGGTTTAACCAGGCTACATTTAAAAACAAACTGTCAAACGTAAACAGCATCTAATAACGTATTGCATAAACTATCCTGTGATTTCACTGAAAGGAAACCTGGCCATTTCTCGTGCCATAATCAAACCGCAACAGACGGCCATATTTGGTTTGAGATGAATATCAAACTCCACATTCAATCTGGAGTTCCTGTGCACACAACAGCCAGCTCTGTGAGGAGCAGATGGGGAGAGAGGATATGAGGTTCTTCTACTGGCTATTTGTTGAGGCTCATCCAGCCCCCTCTATATGGAGGCTCCAGATGAGATGAACATAGCAGTTCTTCTCTGGGGTGTGCCCTACATATACAATACTGCTGAGTTCACGCTGTGTACCGACTAGGGTTGAATGGCGGGAACCCGGTTACCGAGATTTACCGCCCAAAACCACTCACTTTTCCTGGGATAAATAACTGTGAGAAACAGGAAAATTATAATAAATGATTTATATGAACAGCATGGTGTGAAATGGAACTTAAATTATATGCGATTTCTAAATCTGGCTTCTCTATGGCCTTCTCTCTGCATGATGAATCATCAACGCTCATGGTGGGGACAGACAGCCCATCTCAGTATGGAGAGCAGTTCACAGTACATGTAGACCTATCATCTCATCAAGGTAACTTTCTTGTGACAGGTAGGCCTGCATTTACTGCAGCATAGTCTATGCTACAGTAATATGAAGACAGAATGCGCGTCTAATTTACCCATCTCCAACTGTCTTTCGGGGTCACATTTTTATTTATTTATTGTAAAGATTTTTTATATTGCAGCTGCAGAGTTTTAAAACAGCCTATCACTTGCTTTAAAATCAGTGCACGCGCGAGAACTCTCGCATTCTCTCTTCAACGCCATTCAAATTGCATCCAAAATAGATCATCCTGTCCTAGATTGATATATAGCCCTATATATTAGATGTCCTAGCCTACATATTTCAGTTAATAAATTCAATGGAGTATTAGCCTTATATTCTGCTAATGAATGATGGGTTACACATAACAAGCATCTAACTTATAGCCTCTGTCTGTCTATTGCGCAATACGCCCAAACCTGTGCTCCACTGGCCTCTCTCCTTAAAAAATGCTCCTTAGCTCTTGGGAGTCCCATGCAGGAAAAGCTAGACTAGAACAGCTTGCTGGTATTTTTTTTTTTAGCATTTCTTATACCAATAGACTATTCGAAGAGGGACGCAAGCTCTTATTTGCTTAATGTTAAATACAGCAGCCAACAGAACTCACAGGTAGTTTGAAAGAAGAGCGAACACGCGATGGCGGTAGGCTATAGCAGTTATTTATTCAGACCCATGACAATTCAATCTTCGTGAAGAGAAGTGAAAGCCTTCTGCATGTAATTCTAGTCCTATATTATTCAAGGATGTCATTAGAATGATGAAGAGAAGGACAACGAAACGTATTTCATTTAACTTCTGAAAGCGAGGAAGGAATGAAGCAACAAGACAGAAAGAGGTAGGCTAATAACATTAGGGTGGAGGAGATCTTCGTGGGCTATACTCAGCCTTGTCTCAGGGTAGTAAATTGGTGGTCTGTTGATATCCCTCTAGTGGTGTGGGGGCTGTGCTTTGGCAAAGTGGGTGGGGTTATATCCTGCCTGGTTGGCCCTGTCCGGGGGTATCGTCGGAAGGGGCAACAGTGTCCCCCGCCCCACCCGTCTCCAGTATCTATGCTGCAATAGTCTATATGCCAGGGGGCTAGGGTCAGTCTTAAATCTGGTGTAATTCTCCTGTCTTATCTGGTGTCCTGTGTGAATTTAAGTATGCTCCCTCTAATTCGCTCTCCCCCCCTCTCCTCAGCCCTAGGACCATGCCTCAGGACTACCTGGCCTGATGACTCCTGGTCATGCTGCTGCTCCAGTTTCAACTGTTCTGCCTGCGGCTAGAGAACCCTGACCTGTTCACCGGACGTGCTTCCTTGTCCCAGACCTGCTGTTTGACTCTCTCGTTCTACTGCACCTGATGTCTCGACCTCTGAATGCTCGGCTATGAAAAGCCAACTGACATTTACTCCTGAGGTACTGACCTGTTGCACCCTCTACAACCACTGTGATTATTATTTGACCCTGCTAGTCATCTATGAACGTATGAACATCTTGAAGAACAATCTGGCCTTAAATGGCCATGTCCTCTTTTCATCTCCACCCAGCACAGCCAGAAGAGGACTGGCCACCCCTCAGAGCCTGGTTCTTATCTAAGTTTCTTCCTAGGTTCCTGCCTTTCTAGGGAGTTTTTCCTAGCCACCGTGCTTGTGCTACACCAGAATCGCATGTTCTCTCCCTGCTTTATCATGGTTTGAACAATGTGCGTAATTCCAGTCCATATAATACAATACAATACAGTTCACAATCAAAAAGATTAGCCTACTGGAGCTAGTTTCATTTACCCAAGAGAGCATATAGCTAGCTACATCTATGTTATGTTTAACTGTCGTGCGCAACGTGCATTAGTCTATATCATATATGTATTGGATAACGTCACAATCATTTGGGCTTGTGCTCAAAATGTCTAATGTAGGGCTCATAAAATGTATGGCTCATCAGGCTCAGGTAGCATCAACCTTGAATTTTCAAACAAAGCTCTAACCAAATCCAGACATAGGCCTATTTATTAAAAAGTATGTGGACACCTGCTCGAACATCTCATTCCAAAATCATGGGTATTAATATGGAGTTGGTCCCCCCCTTTGCTGCTATAAACAGCCTCCACTCTTCTGGGAAGGCTTTCCACTAGATGTTGGAACTTTGCTGCGGGGACTTGTTTCCATTCAGCCACAAGAGCACTATTGAGGTTGGGCACTGATGTTGGGCGATTAGGCCTGGCTTGCAGTCGGCATCCCAAATATGTTCCATGGGGTTGAGGTCAGTGCTTTGTGCAGGGCAGTCAAGTTCTTCCACACCGATCTCGACAAACCATTTCTGTATGGACCTCAATTTGTGCATGGGGGCATTGTCATGCTGAAACAGGAAAGGGCCTTCCCCAAACTGTTGCCACAAAGTTGGAAGCACAGAATCATCTAGAATATCATTGTATGCTGTAGTGTTAAGCTTTCCCTTCACTGGAACTAAATGGCCTAGCCCGAACCATGAAAAACAGCCCCAGACCATTATTTTTCTTCCAAACTTTACAGTTGGCACTACGCAGTCGGGCAGGTAGCATTCTCCTGGCATCCGCCAAACCCAGGTTCATCCGTCGGACTGCCAGAAGGTGAAGCATGATTCAACACTCCAGAGTCCAATGGCAGCAAGCTTTACACAACTCCAACCGATGCTTGGCATTGCGCATGGTGATCTAAGGCTTGTGTTCGGCTGCTCGGCCATGGAAACCCATTTCATGACGCTCCCGACGAACAGTTATTGTGCGGATGTTGCTTCCAGAGGCAGTTTGAAACTCTGTATTGAGTGTTGCAGAGGACAGGCAATTTTTAGGCGCTATGCGCTTCAGCACTCGGCGGTCCCGTTCTGTGAGCTTGTGTGGCCTACCACTTCACGGCTGAGCCGTTACTGCTTCTAAGAACTTTCCACTTCACAGTAACAGCACTTACAGTTGACCGGGGCAGCTCTAGCAGGGCAGAAATTTGACTGACTTGTTGGAAAGGTGGCATCCCATAGGCCGAATCCACTAATTTGAAGCGGTGTCCACATACTTTATGTAGAGTACTTTATAATGCTTTTGAAAGACACTTACGGTTTTTGGCGGGAAATACCGGGTTACCCGGGAGAAAAGTCATTTACTCTCGGGATGGTACATTTGTAAAACACCAGGAAAATATTCAACCCTAGTACCGACTAGGATCATAGGATGATTCAAACATGCAGTAAATACATGTCTAAAGGTCAATGTAATGGTGCGTCTGAAACAGTAGAGAGTTTAAGGGAAAAGGGGGTGTGGAGTTATTTCACCAGAAGCCACTGAGGATTTTACAAACATCACATGATGTAGGTGTAAAGCTTGTGGATGCCAGGTGTGTTTGAAGGTAACATTAAAAGGGGAGGCAAGGTGTGTATCCGTCAGGGGGAGGGAAGCATTCCTGCCGAGTGCGGGTGTTTCGTGTCTGGGTTCAACCAGTGTGGCCTCTTGCCTGACTGGCAAACCATGATATCCACGTTACGCATGGATATTTCTAGTTTAAATTAAGTGTCCGTTTCAGCTTGTTCGTCCATACATGCCTGTCTGCTTGGTATGTTCTGAGAACTGTGGTGCCTTAATGGTGAAGTTAGAAATGCATGTTTAGGCGGTAGGCATACCTTTTTATTTTTCCAATTAAACTAGTTGCACATCTGCAACTACAAATAGCGAGTGCTTTCATAAAATCTAAAACATTCTCGCCCTCACCGACTTTGCGTTGTTGGCTTGTTTTTTTTTGTAAATTATAAATTGTATTCTCCCTCTCGACTTGGGGGTACGAGGTATGCCTAGGTAGAGCACACTGTGTGGAATGTCTGGAATTTCAAACACAGCTGAATGCAGGGGGGAATGTCTGTTTTTCTCTCAACCGTGCGTCGGATAACAGTCTTTCATGTCACAGAAGAATTCTCCCTAGGTAGACGAAAAGCTTTACAGAATGCCAAAGATACTTCTTTTAGACAAAGACCCACATTACATGTTGCATCACAAGGTAGTGACAGGCTTACTTTATTCTAGAGTTAATGAGCGCTTGCGTCATCGTTTTTCCCAGTACCTGCGCTAGGGCGTGTTTTGCGTTCTTGTTTAATACACTGAACGCAACAATTTCAAAAGATTTTACTGCGTTACAGTTCATATAAGGAAATCAGTCCCTAATCTATGGATTTCACATGACTGGGAACACAGATATGCATCTGTTGGTCACAGATACTTTCAACAACAACAAAAAGTAGGGGCGTGGATCAGAAAACCAGTCAGTATCTGGTGTGACCACCATTTGCCTCATGCAGCGCAACACATCTCCTTCGCATAGAGTTGTTCAGGCTGTTGATTATGGCTTCTGGAATGTTGTCCCACTCTTCAATGGCTGTGCGAAGTTGCTGTATATTGGCACGAACTGGAACACGCTGTCGTACGTGTTGATCCAGCGCTTCCAAAACATGCTCAATGGGTGGCATGTCTGGTGAGTTGTTGTATTTATTATGGATCCCCATCCCCTACTCTTCCTGCGGTCCAGCAAAATTAAGGCAGTTATACCTTTTGAAAACATAATACATTCATAACAGATTTCACAACATATTAAGCGTGTGCCCTCAGGCCTCTACTCCCACATATCTATAACACAAAATCAATGTGTACATGCGTGTATAGTGCGTATGTTATCGTGTGTTTGTATGCATGCGTCTATGTTTGTGTTGCTTCACAGTCACCGCTGTTTGACAAGGTGTATTTGTATCTGTTTGTTAAGTCTAATTTTACTGCTGGCATGAGTTACTTGATGTGGAATAGAGTTCCATGTAGGCTCTATGTAGTACTGTGCGCCACCTATAATCTGTTCTTGGCTTGGGGACTGTGAAGAGACCTCTGGTGGCATGTCTTGTGGGGTATGCATGGGTGTCCGAGCTGTGCGCCAGTAGTTCAAACAAACAGCTCAGTGCATTCAACAAGTCAATACCTCTCACAAATACAAGTAGTGATGAAGTCAATCTCTCCTCCACTTTGAGCCAGGAGAGATTGACATACATATTATTAATGTTAGCTCTCTGTATACATCCAAGGGCCAGCCGTGCTGCCCTGTTCTGAGTGAGTATGCAGGAAATGGAAGAACTGGGACATTGTCAGCTTCCAGGAATTGTATACAGATCTTTGCGACATGGGGCCGAGCATTATGCTGAAACATGAGGTGATGGTGGCGGATGAATAGACAATGGGCCTCAGGATCTCGTCACAGTATCTCTGAGCATTCAAATTGCCATCGATAAAACGCAATTGTGTTCGTTGACCGTAGTTCATGCCTGTCCATACCATAATCCCACCGCCACCATGGGGGAACTCTGTTCACAACGTTGACGTCAGCAAACCGCTCGCCCACACGACGCCAACTGCCCATTTCAGTTGAAACCGGGATTCATCCGTGAAGAGCACACTTCTCCAGCGTGCCAGTGGCCATCTAAGGTCAGCATTTTCCCACTGAAGTGGGTTACAAATCCGAACTGAAGTCAGGTCATGACCATGGTGACGACGACGAGCACGCAAATGAGCTTCCCTGAGACGGTTTCTGACAGTTTGTGCAGAAATTCTTCGGTTGTGCAAACCCACAGTTTCATCAGCTGTCCGGCTGGCTGGTCTCAGACGATACGGCAGGTGAAGAAGCCGGATGTGGAGGTCCTGGGCTGGCGTGGTTACACATGGTCTGCGGTTGTGAGGCCGGCTGGACGTACTGACAAATTCTCTAAAACAATGTTGGTGGCGGCTTATGGTAGAGAAATGAACATACAACAGCTTCCTGCAGTCAGCATGCCAATTGCGCGATCCCTCAATCCTTGAGACATCTGTGGCATTGTATTGTGTGACAAAACTGCACATTTTAGTGGCCTTTTAAGCCCTGTTTCCATTGGCACTTTGAAGTCAACCCAGGCTGGGATGGCCTTGGTGGGCTAGCTCAAATTGCGTTTCCACTGCCTCCAGAAATTAGAAATGTCATGTTGCTAGTTAGCCAATATATGACTGCAGCTGGATTTGCTGATGTTGCTAGCTAGCTAGCTAATAGACAATGCCATGGCAACAAGGTAGAAATTAAGCTAGCTAGCTATCCTGTTAGCTAACTAGCTAACGCCAGCAAGCTAATTACATGGCTCTGAATCTGGCTGGCACTGGCAGGGTATATATACCCTATACTCCTGCCAGTGCCAGCAAGACTCAGAGCCATATATTCAGCTTGCTGGCGTTAGCTAAATGGTTAGCCTCATCATTAGCATCACAGGCTAGCTAGCTTAATTTCTACCTTGCTTGCCATGGCATTGGCTATTAGCTAGTGAGCTAACCAAGCAAACCAGACAGGTTTGGCATGATGTACAATGGCTTGCGAAAGTATTCACCCCCCCCCCCCCCCCCCCCGGCATTTTTCCTATTTTGTTGCCTTACAACCTGGAATTAAAATGGATTTTGGGGGGGTTGTATCATTTGATTTACACAACATGTCTACAACTTTGAAGATGCAAAATATTTTTGGTGTGAAACAAACAAGAAATAAAGACAAAAAAACAGAACTTGAGCGTGCATAACTATTCACCCCCCCCAAAGTAAATACTTTGTAGAGCCACCTTTTGCAGCAATTACAGCTGCAAGTCTCTTGGGGAATGTTGCCCATTCTTCAAGGCAAAACTGCTTCAGCTCCTTCAAGTTGGATGGGTTCCGCTGGTGTACAGCAATCTTTAAGTCATAACACAGATTCACAATTGGATTTAGGTCTAGGCTTTGACTAGGCCATTCCGAGGCATTTAAATGTTTCCCCTTAAACCACTTGAGTGTTGCTTTACATTTAACATTTACATTTAAGTCATTTAGCAGACGTTCTTATCCAGAGCGACTTACAGTTAGTGAGTGCATACATTATTTTTTTTATTATTTTTTTCATACTGGCCCCCCGTGGGAATCGAACCCACAACCCTGGCGTTGCAAACGCCATGCTCTACCAACTGAGCTACATCCCTGCCGGCCATTCCCTCCCCTACCTTGGACGACGCTGGGCCAATTGTGCGCCACCCCATGGGTCTCCCGGTCACGGCCGGCTACGACAGAGCCTTTAGCAGTATGCTTAGGGTCATTGTCCTCCTGGAAGGTGAACCTCAATCCCAGTCTCAAATCTCTGGAAGACAAACAGGTTTCCCTCAAGAATTTCCCTGTATTTAGCACCATCCATCATTCCTTCAATTCTGAGCAGTTTCCCAGTCCCTGTCGATGAAAAACATTCCCACAGCATGATGCTGCCACCAACACGCTTCACTGTGGGGATGGTGTTCTCGGGGTGATGAGAGGTGTTGGGTTTGTACCAGACAGAGTTCTCCTTGGTGGCCAAAAAGCTCAATTTTAGTCTCATCTGACTAGTGTACCTTCTTCCATATGTTTGGGGAGTCTCCCACATGCCTTTTGGCGAACACCAAACGTGTTTGCTTATTTTTTTCTTTAAGCAATGGCTTTTTTCTGGCCACTCTTCCGTAAAGCCCAGCTCTGTGGAGTGTACAGCTTAAAGTGATCCTATGGACAGATACTACAATCTCCGCTGTGGAGCTTTGCAGCTCCTTCAGGGTTATCTTTGGTCTCTGTTGCCTCTCTGATTAATGCCCTCCTTGCCTGGTCTGTGAGTTTTGGTGAGCGGCCCTCTCTTGGCAGGTTTGTTGTGGTGCCATATTCTTTCCATTTTTTAATAATGGATTTAAAATGGTGCTCCGTGGGATGTTCAAAGTTTCAGATATTTTTTTTTATAACCCAACCCTGATCTGTACTTCTCCACAACTTTGTCCCTGACCTGTTTGGCGAGCTCCTTGGTCTTCATGGTGCCGCTTGCTTGGTGGTGCCCCTTGCTTAATGGTGTTGCAGACTCTGGGGCCTTTCAGAACAGGTGTATATATACTGAGATCATGTGACACTTAAATAAAGTCCACCTCTGTGCAATCTAACTAATTATGTGACTTCTGAAGGTAATTGGTTGCACCAGATCTTATTTAGGGGCTTCATAGCAAAGGGGGTGAATACATATGCATGCACCATTTTCCCATTATAAATTTTTTTGAAACAAGTTATTTTTTTCATTTCACTTCACCAATTTGGACTATTTTGTGTATGTCCATTACATGAAATCCAAATAAAAATCCATTTAAAATTACAGGTTGTAATGCAACAAAATAGGAAAAACGCCATGGGGGATGAATACTTTTGCAAGGCACTGTAGCTAGCGTTCAATATGACCTGGCCAGCTAGCTCACGTTAGCTAGCTAGCTAGCTAGTTTCAACTCTGATTTGCTAGCTAACGTAGCTAGCATTTGAGGGCTGACTGTTCTCATAAAGGTTTGTGTAGTGCAAAAATGAATGAAGGATCCAGATATGGTGGTAATACGTGTCATGTCTGACTACTGCAGTACTGCTTGTCCATGTGCTAGCTATCTAAATGTTGGGTCAGCATCCAGCATGAATTAGCTTGGTGGTTTGCATAGTAACGGCGTCACGAGCCAAATTGTAATCGAGCTGACGCCAGTTGTGAAACTGGGCTGTGCTGGCCCGGGTTTCCCTCGACCCAGCTCGAATTTGAGAATTCTATTCAAGCCAGCTGGAATTTGGCCACATTTTTAGTGCCAGTGGAAACTGGGCTTTATTGTCCCCAGCACAAGGTGCACCTGTGTAATGATCATGCTGTTTAATCAGCTTCTTGATATGCCACACCTGTCAGGTGGATGGATTATATTGGCAAAGGAGAAATGCTCACTAACAGGGATGTAAGCAAATTTGTGCATACAAAATTTGAGCAAAATGAGCTTATTGTGCATACAGAAAATTTCTGGGATCTTATTTCAGCTCATGAAACATGGGACCAACACTTTACATGTTGTGTTTATATTTTTTGTTCAGTATAATAGAGTATTCCACTGACATAACCCAACAAATTGAAAAGTACACTAGAGGTGGACAAGCACTCGTGTTATAAATGTAAGCAAAGCAGCTGCTAGCTTGGTTGGCAGAGCTGGACAAAAGGCCACTTTCTGTAGCAAACGGGCTGAACAACTGGCTCAATGAGGGGGACCGAACATGGACATCTTGCAGCTGCCATGTCACTCTTTGCTGAGGGTTGAAAAGCCATTTTACATCTAAGACATCCTGCCACCATAGCACACTGGCCTCAACCCACCCAGGTCATCCACTTAAACTACACAGAATACTGTAGAGAAGAATTCTTTAGAGTAGCCAAACAAAGTGGCCTTATCGCTCAGCATGTAATTTCAGTCATAATTATTTATTACATACTAGTACACCACGTCAGACAGACCCTGTTTCAGAGCTGGTTAAATATGACTTGTATCAGAGGACTTTCACGTATGTATTGACTGGGCTGAATAAACATTTCTCCATTAACATTCCATACGACGACATGAGTACACATACCCTTACAAAAAAATATTGCCGTTTTGAAACTGCAGTAAAAGTGCAGTAACCGCAGTCAACGTATTTTGTACGCAGTACTTGCCGCATATTGCAATTTTTTTTGTACGGGTAGTCCAAATGTTTAGCAAAACATATTTAGAGCAAAGGGTAACTTTCAACTAGTCTAGCTTGATTTTCCCAAGATGTGGTCTATTTGTTAGAAGTTTATCTTAATCTCTGAAAATGTGAGTGGTAGGTCGTCGAGTCCACACTCAGGCTTTTTTAGGGGATTAGTTTTTTTAAAATACACCAAACCCAAAACTATGCTTTATGATATCTAGAGGGTACTGGGCTGGCAAGAGACCGTTGGAGATCGGAGTCAATGGCGCACATGCTGCAGCAGAATTAGTGGTAAATAAAGGGTATCTGTTGTTCAATGTAATCTTCCAACAGGTGTAGAGTCTGTGCTTGATGCTTCAGTCAATCAAAATGGCTTCCAACAACACTTCCTAGTTCAACTAAAAGATTTCACGTTTGTCACCATACTTTGCCAAGAGGGAGATACAAAATGATTAGCCTAGGCTGTAGAAAATGTGGTACATTTCCAAGTTTTGTGAAAGAAGGGGTTCTGGAATGGGTCATTTTAGATCCCCTTTGCGAATCGCAAGTAGAAAGGCATTTCTTAAATCTTTGTCCTAAAGTCTTGAGGGCAAATATATGCATAGCTGTGCAAAGCCACTAGGCAGATGTTCTGAGGAACCAGTAAACCAAGAGTTCATGCGTTTGCACACACTTCAGTGCAACTGCCTGCTACTTCATCTTCAGCGATAACTCCGTCATTTAAATCTTCATAGTGGAACGAGTAACATGATTTACTTGTGCAGTCAGTCCTCTTTTCATTGAGTTGAGGAAGTTCAGCTCTCCAAGTGGTCTAACGTTTGTCTAGACTACGAACTGATGACATATGGCCACCATAATGTTCATGGAGCACAGCTGTTCAAGCACTAAAGAAACCAAAAGCTTATTTTTGACTTTTTACGCTAACCGACTGTCTTCACCTTTTTAGTCAACCCTGGTCCTCATCTATTTAGGCCTAAACTATCACCCCCTTTCAAACCAAAGCTGGGTCTCTTCCATCCACAAACATATTGCATGTTGTTGTGTTTGTTTTCCGCAATGTGCTACAGCTTAACCAATTACAGCGACTCACAGTTACACACCCTCTGATTACAATGGCATGGGACAATAAACCTTTTCCAAACGGAAGCAGGCAGGAGGGCTGGGAGACATTAATGTGTAAACTTAGCTCAACCATCCACCATCAGTGGACTCATTCCTTAATTGATGGCTTTATACACGGTTTAACCCTTTATATGGATAGGGGTTGACCAGATCAATATGAGAGAGAGAGCTTGTTTTTATGCCATTACTCTAGCTCATGTGGTGTTACGATGCATAGTGTGCTATGCTAAAAATTCCAGGTGCAGGTACTTCGAAGGCTGGTTCTGCCTTGAATTAGCAGGTCTGGTCAACACGTGTCCTACTATCAAAAATAAATGCATGTGTTGCAGGTACAATATTAGTATAAAGTTCTAAACTGCAACATGGTCCACAAAAAGAGAAACTAGAGACCCTTAAATATTGTTCATATACGTGCAATAGGCATCCTTGGAGATATCTATATTACCATGTGTACTGTAAATGCATTTTGTCAAGAACAGTAGACTGCTATTCAGGAAGTAACATGTGTTAACACTCCCCAATAGATATCTATATGGAATAGTAGTATTAGTGTGAACTTCTCCCTTTATTGCTGCTCAGAATTACCTCTTACAGACTAATATGACCTACCACCTGACTGTATAGTCACATGATCAGGAGTAGTACACAGAGCCTAATTACTTCTGAATCTTCAAATAACCGTCTGGTCAGTCTTCCAAACTGATCCCAGCCTAGTGCTGCCCAGAAAAACAAGCCTTTTTGTTTTGTTGATCTGGCTAAAGAGTACGCAAATTGGATTAAGAATCGAATTTGAATAGTAGAAGAATAAGAGAGGCAAGACTTGTCAGGAATTGGTTTGCGGACCATAGACCCCTTTCCAGTACACGACACACTGACGTCACGCAGATGCGCGCGACTCTTGGCGGCAGTAAGAAAGCCATCGCCATCTGCGCCCATTCAACATAACCTAGATTTCCATTATTATTACTTCTAAACAAAAAAACTTTGGGATTCTCATCCGCTTATGATGTTTAGATTTTTGCTTGAACAGTTGCTAAGATTATATTTGGTTGTGATCTTTGCAAAATAACTATTTTGGATGCAGCAGTTGTTAGCTAGAATGCTAACGCTCATTGATATAGGCTGTAGCAAAAGCTAGCCAAAGAGCTATTTTACTGGTTGAGGTGTTTAAGTATAATGCAGTTGATTTGCGATGACAAACATTATATTAAGCAGGACATTCATACAAGCCTTAAAATCCAATTATAATCCAAAAGTAGTGTGAAGTGCACTCATAAGCAACATGTAAATAGAGGCTTTTTTTTGCTGGCATTCTACAAGAACTCCCCCTTGTTCTGCCACCAACTTGCACGCATCGCCCTCGTGCAGCAATGTTTGCAAACACAGAAAGGGGTCTATTGTGAACTCTGTTGAGATGGGAGGAATCAGTATTTTTTCCTATACTTTCAATTGATATGAATGTAGTAGTTGATTCTATTTTTAGACAAACTCTTCAGAGATTGTAAGTGTTTGGATAATATCCCAAACGAGTCAAACCCTCTAATATACTAACTGTAACCAGCTGGTAGAAATGTGTCATACTGATTCTAAAGTCACATGTACACACTATCTACCTTGTTAGCCCTTAACTCAACACCAGAACAAGTTCATGGCACTCAAGAGCAAACAGACATTCACAAACTTCTCAAGTGACCTATACCTGCCTCTTGTACTAATGACTTCCAGCATTTACATGCTGTCAGAGTGTGGGGACAAAGACAGGGGACAGTTCATGTGGCGCTGTAGTAAATTCCTACAACACTCATCATAATCATTGGCTCATTTCATTGACCTCTTCCTTCGATGACTATGAATGGTTGTTGTGGGGGATTGACTACTTCTGAATCCTCACCCAGACTTTACTCAAATAGCTCTGGGGCATCTACATCTCAGAGTACCCACAGAATTCCCTGCATTTTTTACAGCTTACAACTTTATAGGCAGGAAGTAAAAAGTGAAGTGACCAAGCCCAAAAGCATTTACAGCACCAAGGGCTCATGCCAAGTGAGATAAGTCATGATTTTGGGGATAGAGTCCAATTTAGTAAGCTATTACAATACCAGTTAATAGTTTGATTATATAAATTCAGTTGTATAAGAGTTTCTATTGTATCATGTTACTTTTTGGATAGAAAACTAATTACAAACAATTACTTTGTATACACTCGAGTTGTATTTTGACTGGGCAGTGGTCGCTTGGAATGGCTCAGATTTCAAGATTTAAACAATGACGCTCTGAGATCCATTCAACGGTTAGGAATTAAGGTGGGCGCCCCTCCCCCATCCTATCAAAAAGGTGTGGCACTTGGAAAAGTCAGAGCAACACCAACGCCTGCACTTCAAAACGGAAAACAACTGACTCAATAGAAAAACAAAAACGAATAAAAGTTGTACCGTTTGTATACATTAGTGTTCTAATAAAACCAGAGTTATAAAAGGGAACACTAGCCTACACCAACTGTGTTTTCAATTTAGCCTACTTGTACACGAATGGTCTACCCAAGAGAACGTGAACAGTAAAGAAATTGGATACATTTTAAACAAATACCGAGGATATCGGTCTGATGTTGCAACCACTTGATTCCAATGTTGCAATTCATTAATGTGTTTGAAGTGTTCGAATGTGCAACACTTCGGCGACAAATCTCGACGAATTTTCATATAGGCCTAATTTCAACAAATGTTCTCGTAAATAAAATAAGTTACTTACTTCTGCAGTAACTGCTCATGGTCGGATTTGATCTTTCCCAATTCAATCTGCAACCTCGCGCGTTCTTTGGCGGTGTCATCGAGAGATCTTCTAGCGTCAGCGAGCTCGGTTTCATACAGTGATTTCAAACCAGTAAGTTCCCGGGTTCTTACATCTTCCTTCTCGGTAATCTGCAGGTGAAGAACGCTGTTTTCGGACTCTAGACTCCGGACTTTGTCGATATAAATGGCTAGGCGGTCGTTCAAATTGCAGAGGTCTTCTTTCTCCTGCAACCTGGATATCCTCGTGGGGCTCAATGGAGTACTACCGGCGGCAGAGCGGGTGCTTATTCTTTGGCCGGCCGGAGTTGAAGTTGCGGTTGCCATTATGAAGCAGAAATACTGAATCAAATAGAGAAATATACATTCAATTAAATACTGTTTAAAACGACAGAAATATATATTTTGAAAACGCTGGAAAAATTATGACCACGGCAGACTAAATTTGGCAAAGCTGTAGGACATGAAATGCAGGTCGCCTATCCGCTAACCTAAGCAAAAAAAATGAAAGGTTACAAAACACATACATTTACAACAGAAGGAAGTAAACCAAAAGTAGCTCACATAAGGCAATTGAAAACAGGCAGGCGGTGGAATTGGTTTAGAAATATAAGAAAGCCGCAAAGCTCATGCAAGTATCTTACTTTGTCTCAACCGAAAGAAAGAACGCTTGACGAATATGGCCGCTCATGAATATGTAAAACTAACGTGACCTCAACCAACCAATGGTAACATGCAACGCAACATGTCCTTTCAACTTTAGCATTCGAGACAAAATTCAAAATAGATGGAATGCGTTTTCATGCTGGGCATCGTGTACTCCCAAGGCAAACGGTTGCCTCCCACAATGTATCCAATGTTGCGCCAAAATAACCACTAAAATAACCACACGTGGTCAGTCTGAGAAACCGCTGTATTTTTTATAACATATATATATATATATATATAAATATAGGGCCTAATATTTTATTTTCATTGATTAACTCTGCGTTTAATAAGAGACCCATATTACGAAATATTATGAAATATTTAATTTATAGTCCATTATGACACTTTTAGGGTAGGCTACATAACACACAAAAAAATGAATGTTTTGACTTGATGATTACCATTTGAGCTATAACCTCTTGCCTCATTGGAAATATTTGAAATATTTAATTAACAGAGTTGGTAAGCTCAGTGCAGTGTTGTAAACTGTGAAGACATGTAGGCCTACATAAAAGTATATAAGCCCCCCATCACACCTGTCACTAGGCTACCACAAGAGCTCCTGCCAGATGGTCAACTTCACAGCACTGACAGACTACAACAAGCAGTGGAGGCTGCTGAGGGAGGACGGCTCATAATAATGGCTGGAAAGGAGCGAATGGAATGGCATCAAACACATTACATTTACATTTTTGTCATTTAGCAGACGCTCTTATCCAGAGCGACTTACAGTTAGTGAGTGCATACATTTGTATTTTTCATACTGGCCCCCCGTGGGAATCAAACCCACAACCCTGGCGTTACAAACGCCATGCTCTACCAACTGAGCTACATCCCTGCCGGCCATTCCCTCCCCTACCCTGGACGACGCTGGGCCAACTGTGCACCGCCCCACGGGTCTCCCGGTCACGGCCGGCTACGACAGAGCCTGGATTCGAACCAGGATCTCTAGTGGCACAGCTAGCACTGCGATGCAGTGCCTTAGACCACTGCGCAACTCCATTCCTCTCTCCTAGCTCAAGTCCTCCCCTCAGCCACGCTGAGTACAGACTGAGCCAAAGAGTTAGAAGACTCATTTGTCCAAAACACACTCGAGGCATCAATCAATCAAATGTTATTTTGTCATATGCTTCGTAAACAACAGGTTTAGACTAAAAGTGAAATGCTTACTTATGGAACCCATGTGTTTGATGTATTTGATACATTTCCTCTCCAGCCATTACCACAGCCTGTCCTCCCCAATTAACGTGCCACCAACTCCTGTGACAACAGGCCTTAACAGGGTGATAAATAACCTACTAGTCTAGAGATATTTTCTCTGGTTTCCAAGATATTACACAGGTTATAGGCTTTTCATTGCTCTCAAGTAGGGTGATCAAAGTAGTAATTCTGTCATTGGTGTTATTGTAATATGCCAGTGAGTGAATAAATCATTGATACAATCCACAAAACATCACAATGATCCCACAAACAATATTGACAAAATCTATAAATCCAATATGGGGTAGTACAGAACATGTACTGTAGGTGTAGTACAGTACAGTTGTGGGACACCTTGACATTTTATTGTGTCAACAGTCAACCCTGTTTACTGCCTCAGGCTGGAATTTACTGGCCTCTCTGCTGTTTGTCTGCTGTACTCTGACAATATGATAATGAATCAATGCATGCATCTCACAGTATATGACTTTTGTACAGAAGCTGCCTGTGTTTTTCGTTAAAGTTGGATGGTGTTTATTTTTTATTAGCAACCCTCTAATTTGTCTTAATTTTATTTTAATTCTTTCTGCTTGTATTTTGTATTTATATTTTGATGTATTTTCTGTACTTTATGTAATTCAGGGCTCATCTGTAAAAGAGACCTTGGTCTCAGTATGACTCCCTGATCAAATAAAGGTTAAATAGAAAATAGAATATTACAATTATGACATAACATTCTATAACAAACAAAAGCTTGATTAAAAAATAAAATTAAAAGATCAATGTATGAAAAAATATATTTGTTGATGAAAGCAAATGCTGACAGACCTCTAAAAAGGTTTTGGTCAGAGGGGCTTTGTTGGACTTTGCAGACACCCTCTTTTAACTGAAACCAGTTGGAGGTGTGAGCACATTATTTGACACGTAATGCAACTTACTTTCCTTTTACAGGCTGACCTGCACCTCTCCTTGTGATGCCCATCTCTCCAAAACAGACTCGAGGCATCAATCAATCAAATGTTATTTTGTCATATGCTTCGTAAACAACAGGTTTAGACTAAAAGTGAAATGCTTACTTATGGGTCCTTTTCCAACAATATAGAGTTAAAGATTTTTTAAAAAGTGAACAAGTAGAAATTAACAGGGTTTCCCAGTACCGAGTCGATGTGCAGGGGTAAAAGGTAATTGAAGTAGTGCATTCGGAAAGTATTCAGACCCCTTGACTTTTTCCAGATTTTGTTACGTTACAGCCTTATTCTAAAATTGATTAAAATAATAATAATCCTCAGCAATCTACACACAATACCCCGTAATGACAAAGCGAAAACAGGTTTTTAGAAATTATTGCAAATTCATAAAACTTAAAAAAACAGAAATACTTTATTTATCATCCTTGTTATATTTCTACAACTTGATTGGCGTCCACCTGTGGTAAATTCAATTGGACATGATTTGGAAAGGCACACACCTGTCTATATAAGGTCCCACAGTTGACAGTGCATATCAGAGCAAAAACTAAGCCATGAGGTCGAAGGAATTGTCCGTAGAGCTAAGAGACTTTGTGTCTAGGCACAGATCTGGGGAAGGGTACCAAAACATTTCTGCAACATTGAAGGTCCCCAAGAACACAGTGGCCTCCATCATTCTTAAATGGAGGAAGTTTGGAACCACCAAGACTTTTCCTAGAGCTGGCCGCCCGGCCAAACTGAGCAATCGGGGGAGAAGGGCCTTGGTCAGGGAGGTGACCAAGAACCTGATGGTCACTCTGACAGAGCTCCAGAGTTCTTCTGTGGAGATGGGAGAACCTTCCAGAAGGACAACCATCTCTGCAGCACTCCACCAATCAGGCCTTTATGGTAGAGTGGCCAGACAGAAGCCACTCCTCAGTAAAAGGGACATGATAGCCCGCTTGGAGTTTGCCAAAAGGCACCGAAAGACTCTCAGACCATGAGAAACAAGATTCTCTGGTCTGATGAAACCAAGATTGAACTCTTTGGCCTGAATGCCAAGCGTCAAGTCTGGAGGAAACCTGGCACCATCCCTACGGTGAAGCATGGTGGTGGCAGCATCATGCTGTGGGGATGTTTTCAGTGGCAGGGACTGGGAGACTAGTCAGGATCGAGGCAAAGATGAACGGAGCAAAGTACAGAGAGATCCTTGATGAAAACCTGCTCCAGAGCGCTCAGGACCTCAGACTGGGGTGAAGGTTCACCTTCCAACAGGACAACGACCCTAAGCACACAGCCAAGACAATGCAGGAGTGACTTCGGGACAAGTCTCTGAATGTCCTTGAGTGGCCCAGCCAGAGCCCGGACTTGAACCCGATCGAACATCTCTGGAGAGACCTGAAATTAGCTGTGCAGCAATGCTCCCCATCCAACCTGACAGAGCTTGAGAGGATCTGCAGAGAAGAATGGGAGAAATTCCCCAAATACAGGTGTGCCAAGCTTGTAGCGTCATACCCAAGAAGACTCAAGGTTGTAATCGCTGCCAAAGGTGCTTCAACAAAGTACTGAGTAAAGGGTCTGAATACTTATGTAAATGTGATATTTAAAAAAATTTATTTTGATAAATTAGCAAAAATGTCTAAAAACCTATTTTTGCTTTGTCATTATGGGGTATTGTGTGTAGGTTGATGAGAGAAAAAATATATTTCATCCATTTTAGAGTAAGGCTGTAACCTAACAAAATGTGCAAAAAGTCAAGGGGTCTGAATACTTTCCGAAAGCACTGTACATATAGGTAGGGGTAAAGTGGCAACAGGATAGATAATAGCAGTAGCTTATATGGGGAGTGTGGGGTCAGTATACATGTGTGCGCATGATATGTGTGTGTGGGCGTATGTCTTTTGTGTGTGTGTGTGTGTGTGTTGGGGTGTCAGTGTAAGTATGTGTGAGTGTGTGGGTAGAGCCCAGTGTGTGCATAGAGTCAGTGCAAGAGAGTTAGTACAAAAAAGGGTCAATGCAGGTAGTCCGGGTAAGCCATTTGATTAGCTATTTAGCAGTCTTATGGCTTGGGGGTAGAAGCTGTTCAGGGTCCTGTTGGTTCCAGACTTGGTACACTCTACCGCTTCCCGTGTGGTAGCAGAGATAACAGTCTATGGCTTGGGTGGCTGGAGTCGTATACTTTTTTTTAGGCCTTCCTCTGACACCGCCTGGTGTAGAGGTCCTGGATGGCTGGGAGCTCGGCTCCAGTGATGTACTGGACCGTACTCACCACCCTCTGTAGCGCTTTGCGGTCGGGTGCCTTGCAGTTGCCATACCAAGCGGTGATGCAGCCAGTCAAGATGCTCTCAATGGTGCAGCTGTAGACCTTTTTGAGGATTTGAGGGCCCATGCCAAATCTTATCAGCGTGCTGAGGGGAAGAGGCGTTGTCGTGCCCTCTTCACAACTGTGTGGGGGTGCGTGGACCATGTGAATTCCTTAGTGATTTGGACACTGAGGAACTTGAAGCTTTCGACCTGCTTCACTACAGCCCAATCGATGTGGATGGGGGCGTGCTCGCCCCTCCGTTTTCTGTAGGCTGCCTCATCGTCGTCGGTGATCAGTCCTACCACCGTTGTATCGTCAGCAAACTTGGTGATGGTGTTGGAGTCGTGCGCTGCCACGCAGTTGTGGATGAACAGGGAGTACATTAGAGGATTAAGCACACCCCACTGAGGGGCTTGGAGGGGTGTTGAATTCTGAGCTGTAGTCAATGAACAGCATTATTACATAGGTATTCCTTTTGTCCAGGTGGGTGAGGGCAGTGTGGAGTGCAATAGAGATTGTGTCATCTGTGGATCTGATGGGACAGTATGCGAATCGGAGTGGGTCCAGGGTGTCTGGGATGATGGTGTTGATGTGAGCCATGACCAGCCTTTCAAAGCATTTCATGGCTATAGATGTGAGTGCTATGGGGCGATAGTCATTTAGGGCAGGTTATCTCGGCGTTCTTGGGCAGGGGGACAATGGTGGTCTGCTTGAAACAAGTTGGTATTACAGACCGGGTCAGGGATAGGTTGAAAATGTCAGTAAAGACACTTGCCAGCTGGTCAGCGCATGCTCTGAGTACGAGTCCTGGTATTCCATCTTGCCCCACGGCCTTGTGAATGTCAACCTGTTTAAAGGTCTTATTCACATCAGCTACGGAGAGCGAGATCCCACAGTTGCCCGGAATAGCTGGTGCTCTCATGCATGGTTCAGTGTTGCTTGCCTCGAAGCAAGCATAGAAGGCATTTATCTCGTCTGGTAGGCTCGCGTTGATGGGGAGCTTGTGGCTGGGTTTCCCTTTGTAATCCGTGATAGTTTGCAAGCCCTGCCACGTCCGTCGGGAGTCAGAGCCGGCGTAGTAGGATTCGATCTTAGTCCTGTATTGACATTCTGCCTGTTTGATGGCTTGTCGGACGTCGTAGCTGGATTTCTTATAAGCGGATTAGTGTCCCGTTCCTTGAAAGCGGCAGCTCTGGCCTTTAGCTCAGTGCGGATGTTGCCTGTAATCCATGGCTTCTGGTTGGGGTATGTACGTATGGTCACTGTGGGGACGACGTAGTCAATGCACTTATTAATGAAGCCGGTGACTGATGTGGTAAACTCCTCAATGCCTGGGTGAAAAGGGTCAATATCGGGGGACATCTTTATATTTCCGGATATCTGACATTTTATTAGATATAAGGAGTAGACATGCTCCAGATACGCATGTCCTTAATTTCATATACAGAGCTTGGATATTCCCCGTAATGGGACAGTTTCTACATGCATCCAATCCGGACCCCTGCGACTGTATGTGTCCAGGGAGATATCTGGGGTGAGATACGTTCAAGACATGCACCTGACGCGTGTGCACCCGCTTACATATTTGTAGAATATTCTAACTTCAGAAAGGGTATGTGTCAACATGCTAACATATTTAAGCCTTTATACTTAGGCGTGAACAAATCCACATATTTTCAGAAATGTATCATATCTGTAGTTACCTGATCATTTATGTATCCGAATTTCTCAAAAAAATGCATAATTTCAATAAATATCCTTACATGATATGTAATATTCATCCTCGTATGTCTGATCAAAAAAAGGCTAAATCTGTTCAGGCACCGAAAATTATGGTGCTTCTTCGCATGAAGGTGACATATCTGAGCATACATTTGCACCATATTCAGTAGAATGCACGGAAAGGCAAACATCGTCATATTTAATCCAAGTTGCTATTTCCAAAGCACATCTCTGTTATTTCTGTTTACAAAATGCAGAATAGGAAATCCAGAACTCCAATCACAACATAAGTTTTCTGTAAAGATGCAAACCTTTGCAAAAAAAGTATTTTATTCACAACCTCAATACCCCTGTCTGCCCTGTTTGTTATGGACGAGGGACGTGATGGTTGCTGATTGGGTCGTAAGCGGCTGTCCCTCACAGTCCAGAACCAATGTGGTGGTAGTGTTGGTCTGTGATCTGCTCCAAACTGTCAATGCATAAATCATGAATCAAAATTGTCAATATTGCACAAAGATATTGTCATTTCACAAATTACCACAAGGTAGCTACTCTACCTCCTTCATTCATAATGAGAAAACTAACTGGAACAAGCTAGTGTAGTGTATTAAGATTATGACTATTCTAGTGGAACCAGAGGGGATGTTTATTTTAGTTCAAAAATAGCCATTTGTAGGGTGACGCCCCAGGGGAGTCAGGTGATTGGACAGCAGAGGGAGCAACCCATATTTTTGCATTCTTTATAAGTATAGGCTGGAGGCAGAGGGGGTTAGAACAGACATTATCTTTGGACACTGTTCTCCAGCCCGGCAGGGTCTGTAAACTTATGCTGACATCTTGTGATATAAATAAAACTTATAATCAAAGTACAGCCTAAGCGGACTCTTTGTTTGACAGCAATAATTACCAGCATTGACGCGATACTACAAATGGGGGCTCGTCTGGGATCGGTCTGCATCTCTCCTTTGTTCCATTCATTGCCGCCAAGCTGACTCGTTCTGAAGTCATGGCCAGATAAGGGTGAGTTTTTTCTCACCACTTTGGCATTTGTTAGGTTGGAGGCTTGTGAGTGTGCATTGGAAGGAGGGTGTACCGTGTAAATTACTTGGGTGTGCTGATGTGGTCTTATTGCGGTCGACTAAGGGTCTGTCATAATTATTCTAAAATTTTAGAGCAATTGATGGTAGTAAAAGGCAGATATAAAAAGGCAGATATTAAAGGCAGATATACGTATACATTAGGGCATTGCAATCTTGTAAAGACCCCAGGGGGGCCATCCAGGATGGGCCGAAAATCCTTTTGCGCGTTAGATGTGTATTAGGTGGGTTCTGGGAACTCGAGTTTGTGGAATTTATTTGATTGTGGTTACTGCTCATCTTCTATCCGACGGGGTATCTGCTTGGGGGAACCTCTCTGTAGATATCCATTGAACTCACGGCATCATAAACGGTAGGAAATAAGACAAAGAAAAAGGGCAATGCAGGTTACATTGTTACATGTTGCAAGCCACATGTTAGATACATGCTAATGCTAATGCTAAATGCTAATATGCTCCATGCTACATGCTAACGTGTGACCTTAGAGGGCCATTGCGATGGAATAAAGCCTCTTAAATTATGTTTGTGTGTGTGTAGAATTTACGTTCTATGCTTTGTGAGCTCTGTTAAGTGTTATTGTTTGACTATAAGGGGTAAAAGAGAGGAGCTATAGCAGAATGCTAACGTTCTGTTGTCTGGAGCTGCTTGAGGGCTCCCTTCCATGGTGAAATCGTATCGTTGAATGTATTGCGCATGCGTTTAATTTTACGGCACTACACTACAACACGTGGGAGTTTACTGCACTAGATTATGACACGTGTGATTTTACGGCACTACACTACAACACGTGGGATTTTACTAAAACTACAACACGGGGGATTTTGGGTAAATCGGTCATTCCTCTGTTAGACTGTGCTGCGGGGAGAGACAGACACAGACGAACGTAGAGATTTGAAAACGAATGGAATGTTCTAGTTGTTACGTCGGCTGTTTGAAAATGAAACTATTTGTTGAGATCTATTGATTTTATAAATTAGATATATGTTGACTGATTAAAATAAATAAAATAAAATGACGGTCCTGAGTTAATTCTTAGAGCGAATGTGAACGGAGGAATATTGAATGGTTGAAGTGACTCAGTGACTGCATAGACTGCTAAATTCTTTTTCTGTTTCTCTGTTCTTTTGTCATATGAGAGGAAATAGGAACGATGGGACGAGAGGAGAGAGAGAGAAAGAAAGAGAGGTGCTGACGTGTACATCACGTGACAAGGGGTGACGCGACAGAGGATCGAGTCAAAAGGTTTTGGTGCTGTTCTGTTTACAAAATCTTCCCCTACAGGATATTTGATGTTATGACAATTTCACAGAGACTTGGCAAAATACTGATTCATTAAAATTTGCATTTTTTGAGTTTCTGTGCATCAGTTGGTTTGATTACAGTTCTGTTGGAAATCGAGTACTGACATTATTCTGTAAAATTAAGATAATTGGGTGCTTATAAAGCAAGGGGGTTTATGGGTATTGTAGTGTTGTAGGATTGGAAGTCTTTATTTTTGGATTACTCTGAGGTTGACTACTTGCATTTACTTTCCGGATGGGTTGTGGTAAGATAGCCACTAATTGATAAATTGGTAAAATAGGATATAGAGATAAAAAAAAAAAATTTTTAATTAAAAATTATTTTTTTGAATACATTTTTTTAATATAATTTTTTTATATTCATATTTTTGTTGATTGATAAAAATAAAAAATAAAAAAAACTTTTTTTTGTTGTTTAGTTTATATTAATAATTAAAGGGGGGAAGCCATAGGCTATATAGTCTAAAATAAAATAATTCACAATAAAGGAATATAAAAGAGTTGGTACAATGGGAAAAAGATATCAGGACTATGAAGGTAATTACACCTGTTGATATAGTACAAAATAGTAATCCTTTAACTAAAGTATTGCTAGGTTATCCGGCAAATGAAACAAAAGTTGGCCTGACATTGAACAAACCATAGCTAGTAGAGGGAATCTTAACCCTGACGTCATCAACATAATGAAAGTGCTTCTGTCAATTCATAAAGCAGTTCAAAAGAAGGGAAAAAAGGGAACTACGTAAAGAAAAGAGACAGAGAGCTGGGTGTTCTTAAGTTGTCCTTCATTCTCAAACAAAAACTGATAAAATATTCCAGCGATAAGATAAACAAAGGTATAGGGAAAATGCTAAAGGAAGAGAAGGCGACAGAAAAACTAATGGCAGAAGTTAGTACAACTTTCTCACATACGGATTCAGCAAAAAGACCCCCACCTTATGAGAAGGAAGTAGAGCTTAGGGATGTTTATCCTCAGCTTCCAGTGATCATCCAGGAGGGTGATTATTGCATCAGAGATGAAGATGAACGAATAATAGATAGAGGACAAGCAGAAACGACAATAAAAATGAATCCAAAACTCCAGGGCCCGTATCTCTAAAGAATTTTTGTGCAAAAAGTGGCTCCTAGCGGCCAAATTCTAAGAAAATTCTCAGAGGCATGACGTTTTCTTAGAATTTCCCCTAAAAGTGACACGAAAATCCCAGTTAATATAAAAGCTATTCCTCAAGAGTCCTAGCGCTTAAAAGGGCTCCTAAGGCGAGATCTGCTAAGAGCAGGGAAGAGGACTTTTAGTGGCTTAGGAGTTACCCTAAGCAGCTGCACAAAATGGCCAACAGAGGAGGCAGGAGAGATGTCCTGCAAACACTGGATGACAGGGAATTATTGAGACGCTACAGATTGGATCGTGCAGGAATCATGTTTGTGGTGGATCTCCTTAGAGATGCAATTACTTCACCAACTCGACGCCACAACGCTATTACACCGGAGAAGAAAGTAATCACAACCCTGAGGTATTTGGCAACAGGGAAAATGCAACAATGCAGCAGTGATGACTTGGGTCTGTCCCAATCCTCCGTCAGCAGAGTCATCACCCAAACACTGACAGCTTTGTCACAACCTAATATTGTGACACAATTTGTTTCATTCCCGCTGGATGCCCGCACTTTACACACACATAAAAGGGCATTTATGGACATTGCAGGATTCCCTGGCGTTGTGGGTGTAATTGATGGAACACATGTGAGAATAATTGCGCCATCAGAGGACGAGGCTGTCTTTGTTAACAGGAAGAATTTCCACAGCATCAATGTGCAAATAGTGTTCAATGCGGCCTGGAAGATTTTGGACATTGTGGCTAAATGGCCAGGCTCCACACATGATGCGAGAATGCTCTCCGAGAGTGGCATCAGACAGCTTTTTGAGAGACGCTATGTGCCAGCTAATTGCCACTTGTTAGGGGACAGTGGCTACCCATGCAAACCATGGCTCCTTACACCTTACCTCCAGCCACGCCAAGGGCCCCAACTAAACTATAACAGGTAAGCCAAACAATACAAAAATCATGGAAATGAAATGCAAGCAATATGTTAGAGCATCCAAGTAGTGCAATATTTCCATCAAATAATTAAAGGTCTGTATTCTATTGTAGGGCCCACAAGACAACAAGAGCGGTGGTGGAGCGTGGCATAGGCCAGCTTAAGAGGCGCTTTCATGTTCTCCACGGAGAGGTGCGGCTGAGGCCTGAAAAAGTCAGCAAACTCATCATAGCCTGTGCAATATTACACAATATTTGCAAGGTTAGACAGATTGCAGAACCTCTGGAGGATGGCGATGAGGATGAGGATGGAGACAACGATGAGGATGGTGGTGAAGAAGATATTCACATTCCACAGGGGAACCTAGCCCAGAGTGGACTGCCTTACAGGGCAAACTTCACAAATTTACATTTCAGGCAAGCTGTAGCCCCATGTCATTTGAGAACTTGTGAGTGAGGATTCCCGCTTGTGTGCTGCAATCTCATCTTTTGCCTTGGACTGCAGCACATACCACCTTTTCTCACAATCGTCGCCTGTCCGCACCACCAGTGGAAAAGAGGCATTGATTGTTTGGGATATTGTGTCCCAGGCGCGCCTCTTGCCTTGGCTAGTGACAGTTGGGCCAAATTTTCCTCGTAACATACCTTTATGTTCGTTCACCAACTGGGCCAGCAACAAACCTTGCTCCTCAGTCCAGTTCGGCTTGCGATTCCTTTTTTTCTCCATTTTCTGTGTTTGTAGGATATTTGTTAACAAGCCTTCATAAATAGACCAGCCAGCAATCACAGACATTGTTAAAAGCTGAGCTGTGTTACCCTCGTTAAGTTCACACTGAGTTGTAACGTTGCAATTTCTACTTCATTAAGGACAGCCCCTTGAGATAGGCCATCTTGTTTTCAATGGGGTCCATATGGAAGTGAAAGTACAAAATATGCCAGCTAGGATATTAATATGAGCAAATGAGACACAAATCATTATTTGAACAGGGTGTAATGAGCTTAAGTTTTCACATATTTTAGATTCTAATGTTAGGCTATAACCCCTACAGCTTACTATTCATTTTCCAGATATTTTCTTGAATGTGAAATATTATTTACAATTATAGTCTGCATAAGATTAGAGTGTATAATTATGTTTATTGATTTGAGGGTACATCCTTTGCTCATTATCACCAAAAGTTCATTTTCATCAAACTTGTAGGATCAACCAATCACGGCTTTTGAAATGATGACTCATACCTAGCAACGGGGTCAACCACACCTCCTCACTAAGATAGGATTTTTCATCCATTCCTGGCTCAGAGTTCACTGAAAATGTTCTGGAATCACTTCTAAGCTAAAACTCCTGGCAAGGAATTTTTAGGTTAAGTTAGGAGCTCTCTGAGAGGATTCTCAGAATCTTTAAGGATACGGGCCCAGAAGTAAGAAAAAACCGAGATGTCTGGAAACTAAGAGAAGAATGAGGTTCGGGAAGATAAAGATGAAGATACAGAAGAGAAGAAAAACTGCTGAGAAAAGAATCCCAAGAATTGGAGGAGAAGAATACATTGAGGCCAAGGAAAGAGAGAAAAGTAAGAAGATGATGGAAGATGATATTTCGAGGACAGAACTTAGAATATAACCTTTTGAAGAATACTGATATGTCAACAACAAGAAAGAACAGGATCAAGAAACTCTCAGAAAACTCAATCAAATACAACTGGTGGAGAAGAAGAAGGAGAAGAAACAAGCTTTGGTTATGAAGAATCAGAGTGAACCAAATCAACAATCACTGCTACATCTTCAACTGAACAAGGTCAAATGCAATTGTACCAGCCACCAAGGGCGGTACCAGTTGTTTCATATCCACAGCCAGTTTCTGGACAGACACAGAATTGGAGAGGAAGAGGACGAGAAGGCTTAGAAGGAGGAGGAAGGTTTCAGCTACACTTCCAGCAACTTTCAGAAGAGTGTTATAATTGTGGACAGGTTGGTTACTTTACCTGTGAGTGCAATGCGCCAGGAGGAAACAACAGAGGACATTTCTGAGGAAGATAAAGGAGCAAGTGAAGATCACCTGTTCTCCAGGTGAACCCTTAAAGGAGCAAGGATTCTAGAGTGCCTAGAAGATCCGAAGGGGGGTGTCAGCTGATAGCACCGATTTAGGGAGAGGAAGAAAATATCCAACAATTGAAGTGAAAATAAAAAGGACTATGAGAAGTGATGGTGAATAGTGGAAAAGCTTTTATCTGTGTTGAGCCTAAAGAGGTTAAACATCTCACTATGTAAAATTAACTAATTAGGATAGGGATTTGAGGTAGTAAAACAGCTAATTACTCTTAAGGAACCAATTGAGCTCTGCTATAAAAAATCAAAGAGAAATTAAAATAGACATACTAATATTAGAACATATACCTATTGCATTGTTGGGAAGAGATGCATTGTGTAAATTGAACTGTACAATAAGATGTACACTAGACGGCTGTCTGGTAGAAGATTTTAAAAAAGTAGGGTTTTTGGGAATCATATTTGCTTGAAAAGATAATATCATAGGAAGGATGACAATCTATTAGACTGCCTATTAGACAATCTGTCTGAAAAATAAAGTTAAAAGGGGTGACTGTTATTCTTGGTTACATTCCCACACCAAGAGGGGAAGGAAATTTCAAACTAGGCTAAAAGATGTTTAGTCGTTTGCCAAGTCTGTGTGTGAAGAAGTCAGAAGCAGGTGGGGACTTCCCAATCACATATTCTAAAAATTGGTGGTAAAGGGATTTTGTGAATAAATCAGTGGAAAAGGTTTTTAAAAGTTAGGAGAAAAGATTAGATTAAAAAAGTTAGGAGAACTAGGGTTGAAGGAACTATAAGACAGTAAGCTAAGTTTCAAAGGTAGTAGTAAGAGAGAGAGAACAGTGGTGAAGGAAATTTAGAGTTTAGTGGGAAGATAGATATGGCAGGAGTTTAGATCTGTTAGGAGCAGATGCATTGAGAAAGTATGCATTGCTGAATGATAAGAGAAGATTGAGGGTGATTGAGTATCTATAGTTACAATTCCCAACAGGAAGATCAAGGTAATTGTAGGTGTATTTTTTTTATAATCAAAAGTTTGAAAGTGAGGGTTTAGAGTAGAAAGAGAGAGTGATGTAGTGACACTAGTGGTGATAGATGGAAGTACAAGTGAAGAGTTCAAAGCTTTGGGGAAACTAGATGAAGTAACAATAAGGACATCAACACTTCAGTATATTAAAACAACAGTGAGAAGCAATTTAACTCTTTCAACATTGATAGTTATTAAAGCCATAAATATATCGCATTTGATTACAAGGGAACCAATAGCTCCAGCACCAATTTTAGGGGGAAAAAAGACTGTTATTAGGGTTAGGATGGGTGATACAGCTCATCTTCCTTGTAGCTGTGAGAGATGGAGTGGGGGAGGGGACGTTCCTCCCACATGGAGAGATAATTATGGAGAAGAAGTATTGTTATCAGGACCAGAAGTAGAAGCTGTTGCCCCTAGTCAAAGGAAGTATATTTTGTACAACAATATGAAGGGGAAGAGGGTTGTGAGTGATTGTTCACTTATTTTGCGTAATGTTACAGAGAAAGATCAGGGAGAATATATGTGTACTTATCTAGTGCAAGCATTAACATTTGTTCCGGTTAAGAATTATTGGTTAAAAGGCTATGTAATTCGTAAAGTGACGCTTATAATGGAAGATTTGAAGTCTGTTGAAGCTTCCACAGTCACCAAAGGAGTTCAGGAGAAGTATATTACAGTAGCCACTCCAACAGTAAATAATACACAGAGGATATCGGTAGCTTTCCCACTAGAAGTAGTTAAGGGTGTTAATACATCAACTAAATCAACTACTTTAATGGTAACTTTGAAAGGGATTAATGGTACGACGGCAATAACAAATTTAGGAAGTATGACACCGACACCGACAACAACTTTTCTGAAATAAAAGGATGTAGCAAGAGTGACTCAGCAGATAGTGGTAGAGAAGAATATAGATTCATCTGAAATAGTGAAGGATACTATCATGGAGGTACAGGATGAGTTCTTTGATTTTAATGACAGACAGGGAGAGGTATCTGATCAGTACCGCTCGTTAGGGAAGAGAGAAACTAAATGGAAGGCATATGGGTTTGATTCTTCTGTTGTGAAAATTAAAGATGGATGGGCAGGTAGGAATCTTTGGTTCCAGCAGCTAGCTCATTCTGTAAGATCAGTGAGGAATCTTGAGGGTTCATGTCTGTTGAGAATTCCAGCACCAGACACGTGGGGTTCCATTTTAGAGACGGTCGCTCGACCTCTATCAAGTACGTGTCAATCTTATGCTTTGTCATGACTGTTGTATCAGCAACAATCATTAACAGATAAAATAATGTCGTTGTCAAAACATTTGTTTAAGCCTAGGTTTAGGTGTTATTGGGTTAAGTGAATTAACTTATGTGAATTTGTTAGATGGGAGGGAAAATCAGTTAACAGCGAACCCTGAAGCATTGGAGGTGAAACCAGTGAGGGCTAAAAGTTGTTTTTGTTCTAATAAAACATATGATGGAAGGGGTATGTTTATGGGAATCAGATTGTGATGATTATATGATGACTTTGGGTAAGCATGACCTTAAGGGTAGTAATGACAAATATAATGTTACTTTTTATGTTCCAGTTAGTAAGAAGAGCAGGACTTTGATGGTGAAAGATTAGCTTTTGCCTGACAATGTGACTATTGGGAATTTTAGAGATATTTGGAGGGTTTGTGGTGATAAAGCATATATATTCTTACCCTATGGATGGACAGGATGTTGTTACATGTCAACGTTGAAGCTTCCATATGAGGTTTCTACCATTAAAAGAGGGGTAGCACCTGACACAGATAAATCTGAATCTAGGTTTGGAAGTAGGGTGAAAAGAGACATGGCGACATTTCATAGTCTTGAAGCCTATCATTGGAGGATAAGTCTAAGAGAGAAGGGGGGACTTTTTCCATGGTATGGTGTAACATTTTTGGCAGATCATATTGATAATATTAGCTATACTTTGATTCCAGATAGGTCAGATAGTATCACTATGCATTGAAGAATATAAGGGATGCGTTTGGTAGATCTGAAGGAGCTGGATGGTCAGCAAAGACTTGATTGCAAGATCAGTTAGGCCCAGTGGGAGCAGTGATGGATTAGATTTTAATGGCAGTTTTGATAGCACTGTGTGTGATGTTTGTAATTTGTTACTGACCTTTGAGAAAGCTATGATATTGAGATAGGTTGGAGTTGTGATGCCTGGAGACAACGCTCAGATGCCGTTGTTGACTGTTCCTGATCTGGATGAAGATGGACAAGTGGGACTGGATGGAGTATTGATGGATAAATATCATTTTTGATTATTTGATCATTTTTCAATTTTTTTCAATATTAGTGTGATTTTAGTATGATGTTATGAATCAAAGGGGGGAAATAGGATAATGTGATTCATACATTATTTATATATAATTTTTATATTCTTAGTTGATATTGATGTTTAATTTGAAAGTGTTGTTTTGCAAAAGATACTGTTTGGTCTTTTCTTTTCTTCCAGAAGCATATGGGGGAATATGTAGAGATTGAAAAACGCAAACAAGGACAATATGAAAGGACAATGACTGGAGGAGATGGAACAAGGAAGGTGTGGAAAGGTTCCGATTCCATCATCAACAATGCATTGGAAGTCGAGACTACAGAGGAGATGAAGTGTAGTGGACTACATTCCAGTGTCTGCAATGAAATATAGACATATTTGCATGTGTAATACATAATGTGTGTCATATTCTTAGGTATTAATTTTTGTAGAATGATATTTGATGATTATTGGATACATGTGGGGATCTTAGATGTTTTTGTTTATTTCGGGAATGCTTAGGGACAGGGAGACTAGGCAGGGATAGAGATCCACTGTAGGGTCCGATGGGTCGACCAGCCTGAGAGTGGACATTTTTTGGATAGTATTTTGTTTGCAGGGGCTTACATGTGTATTTAATTGCATCATAGTTTCAAATGCATTGATAAGGATTTATGAGTTGATCTGGAGTACCTAGGTGGTTGCCTGGGGCAGAGGGACCGTGAGAGAATTTTACTGTCTTGATTGATGGATGGATATTTGGAAAGAAGGCTGCCAGACAGTTTTTCGCTCTCACACTCCATAAAGATTTGTTCATATTTCATAGTAATGTATTCACACTTCATAAAGATTTGTTCATATTTCATAGAAAGGTATTTACACTCCAGAGGGAAATGGTTTTGGTTTATTGTTAAAGATACTCAATAAGATAAATTGCTACTTGTCATAATCCTGTTCTTTTTGTTTTCGAGACTTTTAGTTCGTCTCGAAGGGGGGAATATGTAGTGTATTAAGATTATGACTATTCTAGTGGAACCAGAGGGGATGTTTATTTTAGTTCAAAAATAGCCATTTGTAGGGTGACGCCCCAGGGGAGACAGGTGATTGGACAGCAGAGGGAGCAACCCATATTTTTGCATTCTTTATAAGTATAGGCTGGAGGCAGAGGGGGTTAGAACAGACATTATCTTTGGACACTGTTCTCCAGCCCGGCAGGGTCTGTAAACTTATGCTGACATCTTGTGATATAAATAAAACTTATAATCAAAGTACAGCCTAAGCGGACTCTTTGTTTGACAGCAATAATTACCAGCATTGACGCGATACTACACTAGCTAGCTAAGTTTCTAATTAGCTAGCTAGCTAAGTTAGTTAGTGCCCAAATTAAAAAATGACAGTTGGCAGTCCACAGCAGAAAATATGTGATTCTTGTTGCTAGGCTACCTGTTGCTAGTGGTTTTAGCTTATGGTTTGACCATGTTTATCCAGTGGGAATACACAAATTATAGCTAGTGTCTGAAAGAATGATATCGATTAAATATTTGTCAAATTATTGAGCATGTCCTCAAAACTCAAATAAGCATTAGAAATGGTCTTTAATTAGCATATCAAAATGCATATAATAATCCTGATATGGACCTGTCAAGAGCATGTGCATTGTACAGTATGTGCTGAGAAAATATACTATGTAGGCCTACTGTTTGTACTTGTCATTATATAGAGAAAATAAGATGTCAACATAGGCCTATCTCAGGATATCTAATGAGTCAAATCCGGCCATACCATGTATGATATCCGGAGGGAATCCAAAAATGATTTGTGCATGAAAGAAAAATATGGATTTCATTTGTCAAATTATTGAGCATGTGCTGAAAACTCAGAAATTCATCAGAAATGTTCCTTATTTTCAGCATATCAAAAAGCATATCAAGATCCGGATATGGACCTCAACCAAGAGAAGCATATCTGGAATCAATATAGCTTCATACCTTGAATGTGCTGAGAAAACCCAGATATGCGATATATACAGTCAGTATTTGTCAACATGAAGAGAGAAAATAGGATGTCACATATCTCAGGATATTGAATGAGTCCATATCTGGCCATAGGAAGTGTCCATGTGTGATATTCGGAGTAATCCCAATATCATACACTACCAGTCAAAAGTTTGGACACACCTACTCATTCAAGGGTTTTTCTTTATTTGTATTATTTTTTACACTGTAGAATAATAGTGAAGACATCAAAACTATGAAATAACACATATGGAATCATGTAGAAACCAAAAAAGTGTTGATTCTTCAAATAGCCACCCTTTGCCTTGACAGCTTTGCACACTCTTGGCATTCTCTCAACCAGCTTTATGAGGTAGTATCCTGGAATGCATTTCAATTAACAGGTGTGCCTTCTTAAAAGTTAATTTGTGGAATTTATTTATTTTCATTAGAGTTACCAGCCTCAGAAATTGCAGCCCAAATAAATGTTTCACATAGTTCAAGTCACAGACACATCTCAACATCAGCTGTTCATTGGGGACTGTGTGAATCAGGCCGTCATGGTCGAATTGCTGCAAAGAAACCACTACTAAAGGACACCAATAAGAAGAAGAGACCTGCTTGGGCTAAGAAACACAAGCAATGGACATTAGACCGGTGGAAATGTGTCCATTGGTCTGCAGTCCAAATGTGCGATTTTTTGTTCCAACCGCCGTGTCTTTGTGAGACGCGGTGTGGGTGAACGGATGATCTCCGCATGTGTATTTCCCACGTACCCCCGCACATTGACTCGGTACCGGTACCCCCTGTATATAGCCTCATTATTGTTATTTTATTGTGTTACTTTGTTTTACTTTAGTTTATTTAGTAAATATTTTCTTAACTCTTATTTTTCTTAAAACTGCATTGTTGGTTAAGGGCTTGTAAGTAAGCATTTCACGGTAAGGTCTACACCTGTTGTATTCGGCGCATGTGAAAAATAAAATTAGATTTGAATGTGCATTTTCTTGTTTGCTTACGGCCCTATACAGCTCATTGAGTGTGGTCTTAGTGCCAGCATCGGTTTGTGGTGGTAACTAGACAGCTACTAAAGATAAACTATTTTGGTAAATAGTATGGTCTGCAGCTTATAATGAGGTATTCTAACTCAGGCAAGCAAAAACTAAAGATCGCACACCAGCTGTGGTTAACAAAGGGACACACTCCTCCTCCCTTTGTCTTACCCGAGTCTGCTGTCCGGTCTTGACGGTGCATAGATAAACCAGCGAGTTGTATATCCACGTCCTCGTTCAGCCCCGACTCTGAGAAACATAGGATATTACAGTTATTTAGGTCCCTTTGATAGGATAGTCTCGAACTGAGCTCATCCAGTTTGTTCTCCAGTGACTGCACGTTCGCCAATAGAACAGAGGGCAATCACCCCCACTTCCTCTTTCAAGTCCCTTGATTAGGGCCTGGTCCGGAGTAAGCAGAACATCCAGAGCTGCCTGCTTGTTGAAGTAGACATTTTCATCCAAATCGAGGCTAGTGATCGCTGTTCTGATGTCCAGAAGCCGTTTTCGATCGATGGCAGAGACATTATGATGGCACAAAATAGCAGAATTGGTTTAGGGTCCCATAAGACAGCTGCTATCCACTGCAGCGCCATCTTACATTTTACTAACAATTAGGCCTACCTCTTTAATGACAATTAGGCCTACCTCTATTTGTTTTCAGATCCAAGAGGACCAAACAGTAGATTGGTAATGATTATACTTTTGATTAATAACATTGATTTAAGTAAAGATCCTGATTAATATATTATGTAATTGCACTGTGGGCCTTCTTGGATGAGAGAAGTTCAATTATTGTGGAATGATTGAGGCCTATAGCTCCAACAGAGGACATAACATAGAATGTGCAATATTTGCTTTTAAGCATTACTTGCATCCTACATTTCAAAAGCTTTGCGATGATGAAATTACAGATTAAGATGTAGGAATTCCTGGTAAATGTCCTCTGCCTTATCACCAACTTTGTGAACAGAGTGGGATAAAACAGAGGCCAGTCCGAGTGACCAGTTCCCTTCAAAGAAGGGCATATCTCATTGAGCATCCCCTGAAAGCTCCCTGATAATGCCAAATATCTAATCTCAAGCTGAGGTATCCTGTCGTTTGTTCTCTTCTTATGCCAAGACAAGCCCCCCTTGGCCCTGGCCAAGGAGAAGGGAGGTGTTGGCTACATACCAGTCAATCCTCACAAATTGGGAATTCAATAGGGTTTTGCACATTGCAAATTTTTTGACCAGTGCAAAGTATAGCTTTCTTATTTGGTCAAACTACTTTACAGGTGAAAGAAGCCAACATGAACTATTTCAGACAACAAAATGAGCTGCTAACACAGGAGAGGTTAGAAGGCGTGACATATTTTAGGTTTACATTGCCCTCAGGCTAATGTTGTCCTGAACACTTCACCCCTCAATTCCTCAAGTATCACCTTTAAAGGTATTAATTAACTCAACTCCCTCATGATCTTGTCAACAGAAAAACATTTCTGGAATTTCTAGTGTGTTTAGCTGTTCAAACCGAAACATACCTTATTACCAGGTGCTATGCCAAAATTACATAGTGTAAACCAAATCCCATCCGATGAACACAACAGGTTAAATTGTGTGATTTTGCAAGTTTCTCAAAACTATAGTTTGCATGCAACTATATTGAACAAAAATATAAATGTGTAAGGGTTGGTTTGAGGTGTGACCCAGGTGCGGTGCAGGATAGACAGTAGGCAGTCGGCAGAGATGGTGAAACAAGGATCTTTACTGGTGGTCCCAAAACAGGATACAAAATAAGAGGAGCAAATTGGTCTCGAAAAACAGGCTGACAGCAAACATACGAAATACTAACTACGACTGAAAACAACAATGAAACAGGGAGAACACTTCTCAAGTACCTGTACATACGTCTCGCGATCAGACACTGATTAGTACTGTTTGGCTTCGAGAACTAGCAGAGAAAACAGAGCAAGGGAACACAGGGAAGTGAGGGCATAAATACACAGGTGAACAGGTAGACACAGGTGACACCAATAGGATAATGATTAGTCCAGACTGTGAGTGAGGAGGTGCCTAAGGTTGTCGGTGGATGACACCTAGTGGGTCGCTCCGGAACTGCGACCTCCTCCTGTAACATAAATGCAACATGTAAAGTATTAGTCCCATGTTTCATGAGCTGAAATTAAAGATCCCAGAAATTTTCCATATGCTCAACAAGCTTATTTCTCTCAAATGTTGTGCAGAAATTAGTTTACATCCCTCTTAGTGAGCATTTCTCCTTTACCAAGATAATCCATCCACCTGACAGGTGTGGCATATCAAGAAGCTGATTAAACAGCATGATCATTACACAGGTGCACCTTGTGCTGGGGACACTAAAAGGCCACTCTAGAATGTGCAGTTTTGTCACACAACACAATGCCACAGATATCTCAAGTTTTGAGGGAGCGTGCAATTGGCATACTGACTGCAGGAATGTCCACCAGAGCTGTTGCCAGAAAATTGAATGTCTCAGGGAAGTTAATCGGCGTGCTCATCATCCTCACCAGGGTCTTAACCTGACTGCAGTTCGGCGTCTTAACCGACTTCAGAGGGCAAATGCTCACCTTCACTGGCCACTGTCACGCTGGAGAAGCATGCTCTTCACGGATTAATCGCAGTTTCAACTGTACCGGGCAGATGGCAGACAGCGTGTATGGCATCCTGTGGGCAAGCGGTTTGCTGATATCAACGTTGTGGACAGAGTGCCCCGTGGTGGAGGTGGGTTTATGGTATAGGCAGGCATAAACTAACACAATTGCATTTTATCGATGGCAATTTGAACGCACGGAGATACAATGAGATTCTGAGGCCCATTGTCAGCCATTCATCCACCGCCATCACCTCATGTTTCCGCATGATAATGCACAGCCCCATGTCGCAAGGATCTGTACACAATTCCTGGAAACTGAAAATGTCCCAGTTCTTCCATGGCCTGCATACTCACCAGACATGTCACCCATTGAGCATGTTTGGGATGCTCTGGATCGACGTGTACGACAGCATGTTCCAGTTCCCGCCAATATCCAGCAACTTAGCACAGCCATTGACAAGGAGTGGGACAACATTCCACAGGCCACAATCAACAGTCTGATCAACTCCATGCGAAGGAGATGTGTCACGCTGCATGAGGCTAATGTTGACACACCAGATACTGACTGGTTTTCTGATCCACGCACCTACCTTTTAAAAAAAAGGAATCTGTGTCCAACAGATGCATATATGTATTCCCAGGCATCAATCCATATATTAGTGCCAAATTAATTTCTTTCAATTGACTGATTTCTTCATATGAACTGTAACTCAGTAAAATCTTTAAAATTGTTGCATGTTGCTTTTATATTTTTGTTCGGTGTATATGAAAACGATATAACTTTTTTACTTGCAAAGTTTGTGTCTGTAAATGTAAGTAAGCTCAATGCCTCTTATGTTTATAAAGTAACTTATTTAAGCTCATGTACTGTATGTAATGACTGTGAAACAACAATTCATTTTGAACTTCCTAAAACCTGACCATGGCTTTGACGGTATCAAAGCTCCAACTTGCCAACTAAGCATGTCTGACAAAGTCCTTGCTGGCTGCAGGACAGAGACCTCTGTTCTGTCGGCTTGCAGTTTAGAGTTGGTGATTTGCAGATAAGCCAGTGTGTTCTACTAACCCCACCATTATAGCATGCTTGTGTCGCCTGTGCTGTAATTTACTGTGAACTAACTGTTAGGAGGAGACCAGAGAGACTGTAATTATACTGTTTGTCCTCTTCAGAGGGGCTGGAGGACAGATTACTTCTGAATTTCAGCCGGTTTTGGTGGGATGGAGTTTTGGCCTGCCTGGTGACATCAGCAGGCAGTAAATTAGTTAATAGACCAATAAAGAGAGTTCCAAAGCTCTCTGCCAATAACAGCTAATTTTCAGTTTTTCTCTCCCCACTCAGACCACTCCCAGACAGTCCTAGCTAAATTCTTACTTGAAAATTGCTATTTTTTAAGAAGCGATTTTTGTTTCTTTTTTACCATTTTAGTTAAAAACAATCACAGTAAGGTATTTAATTGTTACCCAGAAACGATTTAATATTGAGATAAAAAAACGGCTGCATTAAACCTTTAAATTGCATACCATAGTAGAACAGAATGTTGGGGTCAACTCCATTCCAACTGCAGTCACTATAAGATGGAAACAGATTCCAGCCGCCAAAACTGTTTGCAATGATGTTAGGCTGATGTATTTTAGTGCGTCATGTATGTTAAAAAATTGTTTTAACCAGGTTGTATACTGTTAATTAAGGGATGTGTTTTACACTTATTTTTAGTGACCAGAAAATTAGATTTAACCTAAATATCTGATCAGATGACAACCGAAGTATTGATGTCCTCATGAAATGCTGTCTTTACCTGGTTGTAACCTGTTTATTTTACATCTCGCATTCCAGAAAATAACGTCATTACACTATTTAATTTCCTATACATTTGGTAAGGCGGCAGGTAGCTTAGTGGGTAAGAGTGTTGTGCCAGTAACCGAAAGGTCGCTGGTTCTAATCCCCGAGCTGACTAGGTGAAAAATCTGTCGATGTGCCCTTAAGCAAGGCACTTAACCCTAATTGCTGATGTAAGTCGCTCTGGATAAGAGCGTCGACTAAAATGTAAGTTGAAGCTTTGACCTCCCATTGCCATGACTGGTTTTGAATTACGTTGATGTTGTCACTGACAAGGCATGTGTGGCTTATAACTAAGATTAGATAACTATGCCAGTTCATATCAAGCTATCTAGAAACTAAAAGGGTTCTTCGGCTGTCCCCATAAGAGAATCCTTTGAAGAAGGTAGAACCCTTTTGGTTCTCTTTCCACAGAGGGTTCTACATGGAACCTAAAAGGGTTTTACCTGGAACCAAAAAGTGTTTTCCTATGGGGACAGCCGAAGAACCCTCTTTGAACCCTTTGTTTGAAGAGTGTATATTGTATAGAGCACCTGGACCCAAACACATTGTTTACCTTTTCCTCAAGTTAAACATCTGATATAAACTCTCTATCTGGCATGGACACTGTGGATGCTAATAGGTCTAGATCAGGGGTGTCAAACTCATTTTAGCTCAGGGGCCACATGGAGGAAAATCTATTCCCAAGTGGGCCGGACCGGAAAAATCATGGTATATATAACTTAAAAACAACAACTTCAGATTGTTTTCTTTGTTTTAATACGATCAACATACAACATAAAGCTGGAGCCTGAGGACAGTGTGTCCAAAATAGTACAAGCACAACATCACTATTAATCATAAAACACGTCAAGTTTATTTGAAAATTCTAAAGAAAAAGAACACACAAACACACAATGCCTCAGTGATTAACAGAACTGATTCACAGATCACAGAACTATATCAGGGTGTCATTTCTCAGGCAGAAATGTAGATAAAAATAATGAAATCCTGTTCCCCAAACAAGTGCAAGAACCACAGAGTCAAGAATAGGTTAAATATACAAATAAAATAAAATCAATTAAAAACAATAGCACATCAACATAAAAACATATAAACATAAAGCTGGAGCCTGAGGACAGTGTCCAAAAGCACAACATCACTATTAATCATAAAACACCTCAAGTTATTTGAAAGTTCTGAGGACAAAGAACACACAAACACACAATGCCTCAGTGATTAACAGAACTGTTTCACAGATCACAGAACTATATCAGGGTGTCATTTCTCAGGCAGAAATGTAGATAAAAATAATGAAATCCTGTTCCCCAAACAAGTGCAAGAACCACAGAGTCAAGAATAGGTTAAATATACAAATAAAATAAAATCAATTAAAAACAATAGCACATCAACATAAAAACATATAAACATAAAGCTGGAGCCTGAGGACAGTGTCCAAAAGCACAACATCACTATTAATCATAAAACACCTCAAGTTATTTGAAAGTTCTGAGGACAAAGAACACACAAACACACAATGCCTCAGTGATTCACAGAAGTATATCACAGATCACAGAACTATATCAGGGTGTCATTTCTCAGGCAGAAATGTAGATAAAAATAATGAAATCCTGTTCCCCAAACAAGTGCAAGAACCACAGAGTCAAGAATAGGTTAAATATACAAATAAAATAAAATCAATTAAAAACAATAGCACATAAACATAAAAACATATAAACATAAAGCTGGAGCCTGAGGACAGTGTCCAAAAGCACAACATCACTATTAATCATAAAACACCTCAAGTTATTTGAACGTTCTGAGGACAAAGAACACACAAACACACAATGCCTCAGTGATTAACAGAACTGTTTCACAGATCACAGAACTATATCAGGGTGTCATTTCTCAGGCAGAAATGTAGATAAAAATAATGAAATCCTGTTCCCCAAACAAGTGCAAGAACCACAGAGTCAAGAATAGGTTAAATATACAAATAAAATAAAATCAATTAAAAACAATAGCACATCAACATAAAAACATATAAACATAAAGCTGGAGCCTGAGGACAGTGTCCAAAAGCACAACATCACTATTAATCATAAAACACCTCAAGTTATTTGAAAGTTCTGAGGACAAAGAACACACAAACACACAATGCCTCAGTGATTCACAGAAGTATATCACAGATCACAGAACTATATCAGGGTGTCATTTCTCAGGCAGAAATGTAGATAAAAATAATGAAATCCTGTTCCCCAAACAAGTGCAAGAACCACAGAGTCAAGAATAGGTTAAATATACAAATAAAATAAAATCAATTAAAAACAATAGCACATCAACATAAAAACATATAAACATAAATCTGAAAGCGTTGCTCAAACTCCCGTAACAGTCCCGTTATTTTATCTTTGAACCGCTTCATGTCTGCCACATGTTGGGTCGCGCACACATTTTTCAGACAGGGGAAGTGAGCTGCATCACCACCGGCAAGTTGCGTCTCCCACAATGACAGCTTCAACTTGAAAGGACGTATGCTGTCATAATACTGCGTGACAACTTTGTTGCGCCCTTGCAGCTGTTTGTTCAAGTTATTCAGGTGCTCTGTAACATCCACCATAAATGCAAGGTCCTGCATCCATTCTGCGGAATGAAAATCTAACACTGGTTTGCCCTTTTCTTCCATGAACTGTTCAATTTCTTCTCGTAAATCAAAGAAACGCCTCAGCACAGCACCTCGGCTTAACCATCTTACCTCAGTGTGGTATGGCAGGCCATAGATGTGGTCTTTCTCTCTGAGAAGGCTGTCAAACTGACGGTGATTCAGGCTTCTGGATCGGATGAAATTAACAGTTTGGATGACCACCTTCATGACGTTATCCATCTTTAATGACTTGAAACACAAAGCCTCCTGGTGCAAAATACAGTGAAAAGTCAAAAAATCACGTCCTCCATTTGCAGATTGCACTTTCTCTCTGAACTTTGTCACAACGCCTGCTTTTTTCCCGATCATTGAGGGCGCACCATCTGTAGCCAGGCTGACAGCACGGGACCAGTCCACTCCGACCCTGTCCAGCGCGCCGACGAGTGCGGTAAAAATATCAGCTGCTGTCGTTGTATCTGTCATCGGCACCAACTCCACGAACTCCTCGGTGACGGTCAATGTGTCATCAACTCCGCGGATGAAAATGGCCAGTTGTGCAACATCTGTAATGTCCGTGCTTTCATCAATTGCAACCGAAAACGCAATACATGACTTTACTTTTTGCTTCAACTGGCTGTCCAAATCCACTGAAAGATCGGAAATCCTGTCTGCAACTGTGTTTCTTGTCAGGCTGATATTTGCAAAAGCCTGCCGCTTTTCAGGGCACACAATCTCCGCTGCCTTCATCATGCATGTTTTTACAAATTCACCCTCACTAAATGGTTTTGAAGCCACTGCGATTTCATTAGCAATGAGGTAGCTAGCTTTCACTGCAGCATCACTGATGTCTCGGCTGTGAGTAAACACAGACTGCTGTTTCTTCAGACCCGCCAACAGTTCATTCACCTTCTCTCATCTCCGCTGTCCTTGAAAGTTATCATATTTGTCGGCATGAAGACTCACATAGTGGCGACGAAGGTTATATTCTTTCAGCACTGCAACATGCTCTGAACACACCAAACATACAGCTTTCCCATTCAATTCCGTGAATAAATAGGATGACCATTTTTCTTGGAACACTCTGCACTCTGCGTCCACTTTTCTCTTTTTTGACAGAGACATATTGGGGCAATGAGGGTGCCAAAGCACATAATGTTAAAAGTAGAAGCCGTAATAAATATCGCGGGCAAAACAAAGTAGCTCATTGGCTGCACGTGCTTGACCTACTTGCTCTGCCCCGGTATAAACAGTTTGCTTGCTTAACACAATTGCTATTGCGCCATCCAGTGGACGCAATTGGAACAGCAGTTTATTTTATAGAACAATTGCAGCGCATTTTTATACTTTACAAAATTATTATTACTTTTTTTTTTTTTTTTTTTATCATCTCGCGGGCCGGATTAAACCCGTTTGCGGGCCTGATCCGGCCCGTGGGCCGGACGTTTGACACCCCTGGTCTAGATGAATGGAAATGGGTCTTACACAAGTTGGCTTCATGTTTAAGTGACAAAAGTATATTTACATGGGATCAACTTTAATATTCATAACTATTTAATTCATTTTTCAACTTGACAACTTTAATATGATTTTTTCTAAATGTTTTCATTGTAAATCCCTGAAGAGTTATATTCCCCCTTCACTTCCCAGTCCTATCCTCAGGTAGGTTAATCTCTCCAGGCCTATAAGAAGTCTAAAAACCCACCTTCCTCCATCTTCATACCAGTAGACAAAGCTTTTTTTTTCATACCGAGGGATGGAATTTGCACAGATACAGATAAGATTGCCTCACTAGGGATTGAGTAAAGAATTGTTACTGTTGCTGAAGAAATCACAGGCTTTCCAAGGCTTCCCATTAGCCAGGATGCATGTCAGAACCAGTTGAAAAAAGCAGTCACTAGATGGCCATGCTGGAACGGTTATGGTTGCAATATTGGTCTTGGAAACGTTGACAATAAATGTATGTTGTTACAGGCTTTGGTTTTTCCATTTATGTTTTGAGGTTGGACTTTAGCACGTATAGCACATTTTGGGTTTTCTAGCTGAGGAACGTAACAAAATGGGGGCTCATCCGGGATCTTGTTTTCCATGAGTATGGTAGTCACTCTAGTCCCCTACTCTGAAGCTCTGCTGTGCCCAGATATTTGAGTGTTCAAAATACACTTTTGTGGTAGAGTTTGTCACTGACATCCACCCAAAGGGGTTATAAGTTGCATAAACACACAGGGATATTAATATAAAGCCATCAACTTTAAGTTGGAAGAATTTGTGGAAAACCCTACATGGGAGATGCTAGATAACTGTACGAAGGCGAATCTGCTCGTCATTGCAAAGCATTATGACATCAAGGTGGCATCTGGCGATCCAAAAGCAGTAGTCAAAGAGTTGATCAGTACTACTTTGGTGGAGGAGGAAATCCTTTTGGAGAGGGAGGTTGATGAAAAAGGAGCTACAGGTAGTGGGGTAAGTCCCATAGACGTGCAATTGAGGGAGCTAGAACTAAAGGCAAAGTTGGAGCAACATAAATTAGTTGGAGCACAGGGAAAGACAAGATGAGCATGCAGCCAAACAAGAAGAACGTGTGCATGCCATTCGATTAAGGGATATGGATCTGGATGGACTCCAAATCCAGTCAGGCCATCCTGCACCCTCAACAAAGTTTGGTCTTGGTCGGAACAGCCAGCTTGTACTGCCTTTCAACTAAATGGAGGTGGATGTATATTTTACTCTGTTTGAGCGGATTGCCACCTCCCTAAAATGGCCGCGAGATACTTGGTCACTGCTCCTCCAAAGTGTTCTTGCGGGAAAAGCTCAGAAATTGTACGCCGCTTTATCTCTTGACCAGAGTTCAGATTTTGACACTGTTAAAGCTGCTATCCTTCGGGCTTACGAGTTGGTCCCAGAGGTATACAGACAACAGTTCTGTAAATTACGAAAGACAGAATTACAAAGCCATGTTGAGTTTGCAAGACCACATGGAAGAAGCATGTCTTTTTTTCTGTTGATCTTTTACCCCTTTTTCTCCCCAATTGGTAGTTACAGTCTTATCCTATCACTGCAACTCCCCTACGGATTCGGGAGAGGCGAAGGTCGAGAGCCATATGTCCTCCGAAACACGACCCTGCCAAGCCACACTGCTTCTTGACACACTGCTCGCTTATCCCAGAAGCCAGCCTCACCAATGTGTCGGAGGAAACACCGTCCAGCTGGCGACCGAAGTCAGCTTGCAGGCACCTGGCCCACCACAAGGAGTCGCTAGAGCCCGGCCAAACACTCCCCTAACCCAGACAATTGTGTGCCGCCTCATGGGTCTCCCGGTCACAGACGGCTGTGACACAGCCTGGGATCGAACCCAGGTCTGTAGTGACGCCTCAAGCACTGCGATGCAGTGCCGTAGACCACTGCGCCACTCGGGAGGCCGTCTTTTTGATCAGTGGTGTGGTTCTTGAAGATTTAAAGACACTCATACTTCTCAAGCAGTTCAACAATTGCCTTCATGAAAGGGTTGCGACCTTCATTTATGAGCACAAGGATCTCACTCTTGAGAAAGCTGCAGTACTTGCAGATGAGTTTGTGTTGACACATAAAAATACCTTCACAAACAAAATACCCAGTAATTATTTCTTATGCAGGAAGATCCAGAGAGTTCACCTCCTACTGCAAGATTTCAGTCCTTTTCTACAGTGCCCAAAGATAAAGATCATCAGAAAACTGGTTTTTCGTGTCCGCCAGTTTGTCATTACTGCCGTGAGAAAGGACACATTGTCTCTCAGTGTCCTAAGTTAAAACAGCTTCATGAGGTAGTCATCTGGAATGCATTTAAATTAACAGGTGTGCTGATAGAGGAATTATGATTATGACTAAAATTGTTAACCCCAATACTGATGATGGCTGTGTGAACTGTGTTAGGGTTATCATTATAAACCCACTAACAGAGGGGGTGAGTTAGAAACTGCTGAGACAAACATTCCAGGATGAAGGGGACTGAGAAACTGGTTAAAGGCCTCCTAAAGGTGGGCGGAGCAAAGTGCCTTTGTGTGAAGTATAAAAGCTGTATATGTGTTTTTTGGTGGCAGAGCTCTCCATGATTAAACATACAGATCATTCTTGCTGGTTGTGGACCTTTGTTTAATTCATGATTAAACGAGAGCCTTACACCCTCTGGGAATTATTCAGAGCATTAAATTTGATTAATTAGAGATAGAAATTCTCGTGACATGTGCCTTCTTAAAAGTTAATTTGTGGAATTTATTTCCTTCTTAATGCGTTTTAGCCAATCAGTTGTTTTGTGATAAGGTAGGGGGGTATACAGAAGATAGCCCTATTTGGTATAAGACCAAGTCCATATTATGGCAAGAACAGCTCAAATAAGCAAAGAGAAACGACAGTCCATCATTACTTTAAGACAAGTCAGTCAATACGGAAAATTTCAAGAACTTTAAAAGTTTATTCAAGTGCAGTCGCAAAAACCATCAAGCGCTGTGATGAAACTGACTCTCATGAGGACCGCCACAGGAAAGGAAGACCCAGAGTTACCTCTGCTGTAGAGGATAAGTTCATTAGAGTTACCAGCCTCACAGAGTTCAAGTAACAGACACATCTCAACATCAACTGTTCAGAGGGGACTGTGTGAATCAGGCCTTCATGGTCGAATTACTGGAAAGAAACCACTACTAAAGGACACCAATAAGAAGAAGAGACCTGCTTGGGCCAAGAAACACGAGCAATGGACATTAGACCAGTGGAAATTTGTAATTTGAGATTTTTGGTTCAAACCGCAGTGTCTTTGTGAGACGCGTGTGGGTGAATGGATGATCTCCGCATGTCTATTCCCCACCGTAAAGCATGGAGGAGGAGGTGTTATGGTGTGGGGGTGCTTTGCTGGTGACACTGTCAGTGATTTATTTAGAATTCAAGGCACACCTAACCAGCATGGCTACCACAGCATTCTGCAGCGATACGCCATCCCATCTGGTTTGGGCTTAGTGGGACTATCATTTGTTTTTCAACAGGACAATGACCCAACACACCTCCAGGCTGTGTAAGGGCTATTTTACAAAGAAGGAGAGTGATGGAGTGCTGCATCAGATGACCTGGCCTCCACAATCCTCCGACCTCAAGACAATTGAGATGGTTTGGGATGAGTTGGACGGCAGAGTGAAGGAAAAGCAGCCAACAAGTGCTCAGCATATGTGGGAACTCCTTCAAGACTGTTGGAAAAGCATTCCAGGTGAAGCTGGTTAAGAGAATACCAAGAGTGTGCAAAGCTGTCATCAAGGCAAAGGGTGGCTATTTGAAGAATCTCAAATATGAAATATATTTTTGTTTAACACTTTTTTGCTTACTACATGATTCCATATGTGTTATTTCATAGTTTTGATGTCTTCACTATTATTCTACAATGTACAAAATAGTAAAAAATAAAGACAAACCCTTGACTGAGTAGGTGTGTCCAAACTTTTGACTGGTACTGTATGTACAACCATTATTCAACAACCCTTTTCCATCTAGCTAGTTGGTCATCTACATGTTGCTAGCTATACATATATTTCAGTGGAGGCTGCTGAGGGGAGGATGGCTCATAATAATGTCTGGAATGGAGTAAATGGAATGGTGTCAAACACGTGGTTTCCATGTGGTTGATACCATTCCATTGACTCCATTCCAGACATTATTATGCCATTATTATGAGAAAGTGAGAAAGAAAGGATGAAAGTGAGAGAGGGAGAGAGAGGTGGGATGAGAGTGGAAGACAGACAGAGAGACAGATGGAGAGAGAAAGACAGCAGTGCAAATGTACTTAGACTTGAGTATTTCAATAACTCTTCTCTTCCAACTTGTTAGGCAATCATATGTACCTAAGGGGGGAAGGATGGCCAGCCGCACAGGAGGGTGATTTTTACTAAGGAGGAGAAGGAGGCCGTGCTGACTGAGATGCATGCTGGCCATTTCGGAGTGAAGCACATGATTGCTAAAATCAACTTACGCTTCTTCTGATGGGGAATTGTCAAGGAGGTGGACAGCTGGGCAAGTGAAATAACCTTTTGTTTATCAATCACATTCTATTATATCTGAAATTATTATGATTTCAATTAATGTCATATCAGAAGGCACACAATGTTTCAATTTGTCACTTTTTGCTTAAAGGTCAGTACCCTGTCTAGACTGCCAGAGGTTTGAGAGGGTGAAGACTGTGGCGCCGGAGTTGAAGCCCATCAAAGTTGTTTCACCATGGCACATGATCGGTAAGTGTCATAATTCAAATTTTGCCCTGATAAGTTTTTTTGTAATGGTTGCTTTATTTGACCACAGCAGAGTTCAAAATTATAGAATGTGTGTGTGTGTGTGTGTGTGTCAGTATGCTTACAAATATGAAAATCTGCATACTGTATGTGTCACGATCGTCTGAAGGATTGGACCAATGCGCAGCGTTGCGAGTGAACATGATGACTTTATTAATCAAAGCAACCACGAAAAACAACAAAAGACGATACGTGAAGTTCTATACTGAAATACGACAAACAGCAACAAAGAAACAATAACCCACAACACAAAGGAGAAAACACACAGAATATATATGGCTCCCAATCAGAGATAACGAGCCGACAGCTGACACTCGTTACCTCCGATTGGGAGTCATCGACCAATCACCACATGACACAAACAATATGAAACTCACCCATCCCCAACACCACCAAATGAAATACACCCAAACACATGAAAATGAACAACCCTGGCTCAATATAAACGTCCATAGAGCCAGAGTGTCACAGTACCCCCCCCTAAAGGTGCGAACTCCGGGCGCACCAACATCAGGACTAGGGGAGGGTCTGGGTGGGCGTCTGTCCATGGTGGCGGCTCTGGCCCCGGTCGTGATCCCCACCCCACCACAGTCACAACCTGCTTCGGTAGCCTCCTCCCAATGACCACCCTCCACCTAACCCCACCTGGACTAAGGGGCAACCCCGGACTAAGGGGCAGCATCGGCCTAAGGGGCAGCACCGGGATAAGGGGCAGCACCGGGCTAAGGGACAGCACCGGACTAAGGGGCAGCACCGGACTACGGGGCAGTACCGGACTAAAGGGCAGTACAGGACTAAGGGGCAGCACCGGGCTAAGGGGCAGTACCGGACTACGGGGCGGCACCGGACTCAGGGGCAGCACCGGACTCAGGGGCAGCACCGGACTCAGGGGCAGCACCGGGCTAAAGGGCAGCACCGGACTAAGGGGCAGCACCGGGCTAAGGGGCAGTACCTGACTAGATGGCGGATCCTGGCTGGCTGGCTCTGGCGGATCCTGGCGGGACGGCTCTGGCGGATCCTGGCGGGACGGCTCTGGCGGATCCTGGCGGGACGGCTCTGGCGGATCCAGGCTGGACGGCTCTGGCGGATCCTGGCTGGACGGCTCTGGCGGATCCTGGCTGGACGGCTCTGGCGGATCCTGGCTGGACGGCTCTGGCTGATCCTGGCTGGACGGCTCTGGCGGATCCTTGCTGGACGGCTCTGGCGGATCCTGGCTGGACGGCTCTGGCGGATCCTGGCTAGACGGTTCTGGCGGATCCTGGCTGGACAGCTCTGGCGGATCCTGGCTGGACGGCTCTGGCGGATCCTGGCAGGACGGCTCTGGCGGATCCTGGCTGGCTGACGGATCTGGCGGATCCTGGCGGGCTGACGGATCTGGCTGCTCATGGCTGGCTGACGGATCTGGCTGCTCATGGCTGGCTGACGGATCTGGCTGCTCATGGCTGGCTGACGGATCTGGCTGCTCATGGCTGGCTGACGGGTCTGGCTGCTCATGGCTGGCTGACGGATCTGGCTGCTCATGGCTGGCTGACGGATCTGGCTGCTCATGGCTGGCTGACGGATCTGGCTGCTCATGGCTGGCTGACGGATCTGGCTGCTCATGGCTGGCTGACGGATCTGGCTGCTCATGGCTGGCTGACGGATCTGGCTGCTCATGGCTGGCTGACGGATCTGGCTGCTCATGGCTGGCTGACGGATCTGGCTGCTCATGGCTGGCTGACGGGTCTGGCTGCTCATGGCTGGCTGACGGGTCTGGCTGCTCATGGCTGGCTGACGGATCTGGTTGCTCATGGCTGGCTGACGGATCTGGCTGCTCATGGCTGGCTGACGGATCTGGCTGCTCATGGCTGGCTGATGGTGCTGGCTGGGAGGCTGGCGGTGGAGGCGGACCCCAGCCTCGGATAGCAGTCATCACCTCCAGCAGGGCGGCTCCCATCTGCAGGAGCTGCTCTTTCTGGTTCCGAACCTGAGCTTCCAGTCTAGTATGGGCTGCGTCGGCTCCTGCTGATTCCATAGCAGGTGTATGATTCTGTCTGGCGGAAGGCTCTAGCGGCTCCTGTCTGGCGGAAGGCTCTAGCGGCTCCGATCTGGCGGACGGCTCTGAAGGCTCATGGCAGACGGGCAGTTCAGGCGCCGTTGGGCAGACGGCCAGTTCAGGCCGGCTGGCGACGCACATCGTGGACCTGGTGCGTGGAGTAGGAACAGGCCGGACCGTACCGGGAACACCCACCACTGGCCTTAACTGGGGATCAAGAACGGACCGGACCAGACTGGGAACACACTTCAGTCTCTCATGCCGTGCCACAACAACTTCCCTCCCTCTACTCGCCAATGGCTCCCGTAATCCGATAGCCTTCTCTCCTTTTCTCCCTGTGGCAGCCTCCTGCTGCCCAGGCGCCCAAGCCATGTGCCCCCCCCCAAAAAATTTTTGGGGAGTAACCACGGGCTTCCAGCCTCGACTCCGCGCTTCCTCTTCATACCACCTCCTCTCGGCTGCAGCTGCCTCCAGCTCTTCACGAGGGCGGTGATATTCCTCCTCATACCACCTCCTCTCGGCTGCAGCTGCCTCCAGCTCTTCACGAGGGCGGTGATGTTCCTCCGGTTGTGCCCAAGGACCCTTTCCAGCCCGAATCTCCTCCCATGTCCAAAAATCCTTAGGAGGCATCCATAAATCCTGCGTAGGTAGGTCCTGTTGCCGCTTGTTACGCCGCTTGGTCCTCTTGTGGTGGGTTATTCTGTCACGATCGTCTGAAGGATTGGACCAATGCGCAGCGTTGCGAGTGAACATGATGACTTTATTAATCAAAGCAACCACGAAAAACAACAAAAGACGATACGTGAAGTTCTATACTGAAATACGACAAACAGCAACAAAGAAACAATAACCCACAACACAAAGGAGAAAACACACAGAATATATATGGCTCCCAATCAGAGATAACGAGCCGACAGCTGACACTCGTTACCTCCGATTGGGAGTCATCGACCAATCACCACATGACACAAACAATATGAAACTCACCCATCCCCAACACCACCAAATGAAATACACCCAAACACATGAAAATGAACAACCCTGGCTCAATATAAACGTCCATAGAGCCAGAGTGTCACAGTATGTCACAGATACGGGTAAGAATAAAGTAATCTTCTCTCTAACACTTTAAATGTTAGGGGTGGACTTCATCGGACCCTTCACGAAATCCAGGAATGGCAACAGCTGGTGTCTGACGGCGACCGATCACTTTACCAAGTGGGTGGAGGCAATACCCATTAAGGTCAGTAAAGGAAGAGTACGTGCTTAACTCTAAATTCCCTTCTGCAACCCCTTAAAAAGGGTGCTTGGGACCAAAAATAGATTTTAGTTTTGTATGATACCCATCAAGGATGAGACTGGCGAGGGCACCTCCAAGGCAATGATGGACATCTTCAACACCCACGGTTCTCCTGAGGTCATCTTGAGTGACCGAGGTCATGAACGCTGGAACAAGGTACGGATGTTATAGGTTATATTCTGTCGTCAATGGTTTGTTTTATTTATTTTTTAAAATTTGTTTTTGTTTTTCAATGTTACATAATAAGACATATTTCAATATCTTACATTGTCAATAGATATCTCTTTCCTACCCCCTCCTCCAGGTTTGGTAAATGGACCAAACAGACCCTCACGACTGCCAGGGGCAAGTCCCTTGATTGGTACCAGGAAGGGTGAGAGAACAACCAACCTGAAGGTAATTCTCTTTGCACACAACAGCAGCATCCAGGCCTCCACCGAGTACGGACGGGAGCCGCAGCTGTTGACTGAGGTAAACAATGCAATTGTATATACAATTATTGCATATCCTGTAGTCTTTCAAATTTGTGATTGACTTATTAGTGTTGTTGTTTGTCTATTGTTATTTTTGTATAACGTACTTTCAGATCACTGAAACCCCACCTGATGTGGTGGAAGTTGTCGAACCAGATCAGAACGCCTTCGAGGACCACCTTCGGGCACGGACTGAGAAGGATGTGGAGGTTTTTGACCAGGTAAAAATGATTGTCCGCTGTTAATTTATTTTCTGGACCTCCAAGAGATATGTAAGAAATGTAATTGCATTTATTCCTGTTATCAATCAAGGTGAGACTGAGCATGGAAAATGCGTAGGAGAAACAGAAGGAGAGCTACCGGAGCAGAATCAAGAAGGGGACCAAGTCCTATGACAACTGGGCAAATTACTGGTTTGGAAGAAGGACGAAAGGAAGGCGAGACCTGGGAAACCTCGCTGATCTTTCGCTCCTAGCTGGGGTCACCATCTGTTAAAGTGAATGTAAAAAATCTCAGATAATAACTATTTGCATTTGCACACAAAATAACCTGAAGCTAGTTTTAGTTTCCCTAACACTGATATTTTTCTCTTTGTCTTCCTAGGGTTACCTCGGTGGAAGCCAATAATCTTCTCCAGTTGGAGCAGTTGGACGGTCGACCACTGAAAGCACTGACACCCTACACTTCGGTGAAGGACAATAGACAAAGTATGTTAAGCTTTGGTTGACATTTGAGAAAGCAATAAATTGTAGTTCTGCTGAGCTTATAAAAATGTACCTCTTCAATTTACCTCTCCAAATGACTTTAGGACCATCGATTGTCCGAGCCCCCCAGGAGGTATCCCATCCACCAGAACCAGTGAGTTCGGATCAGTCTGATTCTCTGTGCTCTGAGTCGGAGGGGGACCAGCTTGAGGTAGGCTATACTTTCCTAAAGTGTTGAAAAGTACATACAGTGGGGGAAAAAAGTATATAGTCAGCCACCAATTGTGCAAGTTCTCCCACTTAAAAAGATGAGAGAGGCCTGTAATTTTCATCATAGGTACACGTCAACTATGACAGACAAAATGAGAAAAAAAAATCCAGAAAATCACATTGTAGGATTTTTAATGAATTTATTTGCAAAATATGGTGGAAAATAAGTATTTGGTCAATAACAAAAGTTTCTCAATACTTTGTTATATACCCTTTGTTGGCAATGACACAGGTCAAACGTTTTCTGTAAGTCTTCACAAGGTTTTCACACATTGTTGCTGGTATTTTGGCCCATTCCTCCATGCAGCTCTCCTCTAGAGCAGTGATGTTTTGGGGCTGTCGCTGGGCAACACAGTTTTTCAACTCCCTCCAAAGATTTTCTATGGGGTTGAGATCTGGAGACTGGCTAGGCCACTCCAGGACCTTGAAATGCTTCTTACGAAGCCACTCCTTCGTTGCCCGGGCGGTGTGTTTGGGATCATTGTCATGCTGAAAGACCCAGCCACATTTCATCTTCAATGCCCTTGCTGATGGAAGGAGGTTTTCACTCAAAATCTCATGATACATGACCCCATTCATTCTTTCCTTTACACGGATCAGTTGTCCTGGTCCCTTTGCAGAAAAACAGCCCCAAAGCATGATGTTTCCACCCCCATGCTTCACAGTAGGTATGGTGTTCTTTGGATGCAACTCAGCATTCTTTGTCCTCCAAACACTACGAGTTGAGTTTTTACTAAAAAGTTATATTTTGGTTTCATCTGACCATATGACATTCTCCCAATCCTCTTCTGGATCATCCAAATACACTCTAGCAAACTTCAGACGGGCCTGGACATGTACTGGCTTAAGCAGGGGGACACGTCTTGCACTGCAGGATTTGAGTCCCTGGCGGCGTAGTGTGTTACTGATGGTAGGCTTTGTTACTTTGGTCCCAGCTCTCTGCAGGTCATTCACTAGGTCCCCCCGTGTGGTTCTGGGATTTTTGCTCACCGTTCTTGTGATCATTTTGACCCCACGGGGTGAGATCTTGCGTGGAGCCCCAGATCGAGGGAGATTATCAGTGGTCTTGTATGTCTTCCATTTCCTAATAATTGCTCCCACAGTTGATTTCTTCAAACCAAGCTGCTTACCTATTGCAGATTCAGTCTTCCCAGCCTGGTGCAGGTCTACAATTTTGTTTCTGGTCTCCTTTGACAGCTCTTTGGTCTTGGCCATAGTGGAGTTTGGAGTGTGACTGTTTGAGGTTGTGGACAGGTGTCTTTTATACTGTTAACAAGTTCAAACAGGTGCCATTAATACAGGTAACGAGTGGAGGACAGAGGAGCCTCTTAAAGAAGAAGTTACAGGTCTGTGAGAGCCAGAAATCTTGCTTCTTTGAAGGTGACCAAATACTTATTTTCCACCATAATTTGCAAATAAATTCATAAAAAATCCTACAATGTGATTTTCTGGATTTTTTTTTCTCAATTTGTCTGTCATAGTTGACGTGTACCTATGATGAAAATTACAGGCCTCTCTCATCTTTTTAAGTGGGAGAACTTGCACAATTGGTGGCTGACTAAATACTTTTTTTCCCCACTGTATCTCCGATTTATAACACTGCACTAATCCATCAGGTGTTCTCCCAGTAAAGTGTAACCTGTGTGTTTGCTTGTTTACGTCTCTGTCTCCTATCCTGTTCCCTTTAACTCTGCTCCTGTTCTCCAGGACCTAGGAGTTCTGCCCAACACCCAGACGTGGATCCACCTGATGTCCTCCATTACCAACCACCCTCCAACTTTTCATTACACCATCTAGAGCTACTGTTACTGTCATGTTGTCATTATCTGATAAGAAAGTTTTCTTGCTCTATCATATTGGGCACATAATATGTGAGATACACAGATTAACTAAAAACACTAGCACTGCAAACACTCAGAACAAAGAGAGCAGCAGTGCCTGAACTTTGCAGTCTCCCTCTTCAAGTCCCCCTTCTGAGACTGGCTGCCTATTGAGAACAAGTGACCGGCAGAACCTCCCACCCACACAGCAACCACCTCCTCTATATTCCACACACCAGAATTCAGTATTTTAGTCTATGATTGCCATATGAGTGTACAAAAAATCTGTGAAAATAAATTAAGGACACAACTGTACCAAAAAATATAAAAGTTTATGTATTAAAATCTTAAATATTGCCAGGTTGGTTTTCACAGCTGTTTCACAAGGTGTTCATTGTAAGTTGTAAGGCAGGGGTGTCAAACGTCCGGCCCGCGGGCCGGATCAGGCCCGCAAACGGGTTTAATCCGGCCCGCGAGATGATTAAAAAAAATAAATAATAATAATAATAATAATAATTTTGTAAAGTATAAAAATGCGCTGCAATTGTTCTATAAAATAAACTGCTGTTCCAATTGCGTCCACTGGATGGCGCAATAGCAATTGTGTTAAGCAAGCAAACTGTTTATACCGGGGCAGAGCAAGTAGGTCAAGCACGTGCAGCCAATGAGCTACTTTGTTTTGCCCGCGATATTTATTACGGCTTCTACTTTTAACATTATGTGCTTTGGCACCCTCATTGCCCCAATATGTCTCTGTCAAAAAAGAGAAAAGTGGACGCAGAGTGCAGAGTGTTCCAAGAAAAATGGTCATCCTATTTATTCACGGAATTGAATGGGAAAGCTGTATGTTTGGTGTGTTCAGAGCATGTTGCAGTGCTGAAAGAATATAACCTTCGTCGCCACTATGTGAGTCTTCATGCCGACAAATATGACAACTTTCAAGGACAGCGGAGATGAGAGAAGGTGAATGAACTGTTGGCGGGTCTGAAGAAACAGCAGTCTGTGTTTACTCACAGCCGAGACATCAGTGATGCTGCAGTGAAAGCTAGCTACCTCATTGCTAATGAAATCGCAGTGGCTTCAAAACCATTTAGTGAGGGTGAATTTGTAAAAACATGCATGATGAAGGCAGCAGAGATTGTGTGCCCTGAAAAGCGGCAGGCTTTTGCAAATATCAGCCTGACAAGAAACACAGTTGCAGACAGGATTTCCGATCTTTCAGTGGATTTGGACAGCCAGTTGAAGCAAAAAGTAAAGTCATTTATTGCGTTTTCGGTTGCAATTGATGAAAGCACGGACATTACAGATGTTGCACAACTGGCCATTTTCATCCGCGGAGTTGATGAAACATTGACCGTCACCGAGGAGTTCGTGGAGTTGGTGCCGATGACAGATACAACGACAGCAGCTGATATTTTTACCGCACTCGTCGGCGCGCTGGACAGGGTCGGAGTGGACTGGTCCCGCGCTGTCAGCCTGGCTACAGATGGTGCGCCCTCAATGATCGGGAAAAAAGCAGGCTTTGTGACAAAGTTCAGAGAGAAAGTGCAATCTGCAAATGGAGGACGTGATTTTTTGACTTTTCACTGTATTTTGCACCAGGAGGCTTTGTGTTGCAAGTCATTAAAGATGGATAACGTCATGAAGGTGGTCATCCAAACTGTTAATTTCATCCGATCCAGAAGCCTGAATCACCGTCAGTTTGACAGCCTTCTCAGAGAGAAAGACCACATCTATGGCCTGCCATACCACACTGAGGTAAGATGGTTAAGCCGAGGTGCTGTGCTGAGGCGTTTCTTTGATTTACGAGAAGAAATTGAACAGTTCATGGAAGAAAAGGGCAAACCAGTGTTAGATTTTCATTCCGCAGAATGGATGCAGGACCTTGCATTTATGGTGGATGTTACAGAGCACCTGAATAACTTGAACAAACAGCTGCAAGGGCGCAACAAAGTTGTCACGCAGTATTATGACAGCATACGTTCTTTCAAGTTGAAGCTGTCATTGTGGGAGACGCAACTTGCCGGTGGTGATGCAGCTCACTTCCCCTGTCTGAAAAATGTGTGCGCGACCCAACATGTGGCAGACATGAAGCGGTTCAAAGATAAAATAACGGGACTGTTACGGGAGTTTGAGCAACGCTTTCAGATTTATGTTTATATGTTTTTATGTTGATGTGCTATTGTTTTTAATTGATTTTATTTTATTTGTATATTTAACCTATTCTTGACTCTGTGGTTCTTGCACTTGTTTGGGGAACAGGATTTCATTATTTTTATCTACATTTCTGCCTGAGAAATGACACCCTGATATAGTTCTGTGATCTGTGATATACTTCTGTGAATCACTGAGGCATAGTGTGTTTGTGTGTTCTTTGTTCTCAGAACTTTCAAATAACTTGAGGTGTTTTATGATTAATAGTGATGTTGTGCTTTTGGACACTGTCCTCAGGCTCCAGCTTTATGTTTATATGTTTTTATGTTGATGTGCTATTGTTTTTAATTGATTTTATTTTATTTGTATATTTAACCTATTCTTGACTCTGTGGTTCTTGCACTTGTTTGGGGAACAGGATTTCATTATTTTTATCTACATTTCTGCCTGAGAAATGACACCCTGATATAGTTCTGTGATCTGTGAAACAGTTCTGTTAATCACTGAGGCATTGTGTGTTTGTGTGTTCTTTGTCCTCAGAACGTTCAAATAACTTGAGGTGTTTTATGATTAATAGTGATGTTGTGCTTTTGGACACTGTCCTCAGGCTCCAGCTTTATGTTTATATGTTTTTATGTTTATGTGCTATTGTTTTTAATTGATTTTATTTTATTTGTATATTTAACCTATTCTTGACTCTGTGGTTCTTGCACTTGTTTGGGGAACAGGATTTCATTATTTTTATCTACATTTCTGCCTGAGAAATGACACCCTGATATAGTTCTGTGATCTGTGAAACAGTTCTGTTAATCACTGAGGCATTGTGTGTTTGTGTGTTCTTTTTCTTTAGAATTTTCAAATAAACTTGACGTGTTTTATGATTAATAGTGATGTTGTGCTTGTACTATTTTGGACACACTGTCCTCAGGCTCCAGCTTTATGTTGTATGTTGATCGTATTAAAACAAAGAAAACAATCTGAAGTTGTTGTTTTTAAGTTATATATACCATGATTTTTCCGGTCCGGCCCACTTGGGAATAGATTTTCCTCCATGTGGCCCCTGAGCTAAAATGAGTTTGACACCCCTGCTTTACAATGAAGATCTGTGAAGTTATTTGGATTTTCATGAATTATCTTTGAAAGACAGGGTCCTGAAAAAGGGACATTTCTTTTTTTGCTGAGTTTATGTAACTTCCTGAACCACAAAAGAGAAAAGCCATTACGTATGTGTTAACCCGTCACTCCTAAAGAGTGGCAATATCCTCAGAACTCATGAACAGGCACAAACAGTTATCCTTCATTCAGGGTTAAGGTTTGGGGGGCACTGTTAGAATGAGGGTTAGGGTTAATGGATATAATGGCTTACATGTGTATAGAGAGCGCAATAGTTATGTCCCCTCCCCCACCCCCCCATAAAAAAAAAGTGGTTGTCCCACTGGCTATCATAAGTTGAATGCACCAATTTGTAAGTCGCTCTGGATAAGAGCGTCTGCTAAATGACGTAAATGTAATGGACAGATAGAGGGCTGCATCAAAAGGGAGCCTCTGCTGTTCAGTGCAGTTGATGTAAACATCGATTTTAATCACAATTTACATCTCCACCCACAAATAATCTCCACCCACAAATAATATTGTAAACTTGGTGTTTCTGTTAACACCATAATGATCTTATCACACAGGTATGACATTGAACAAAGAAGCCCGGCAGAGAGCATTCCTACTCACTGATTACATCATAATTTATAATGAAGTGATATTGGTTGTCTTGTCACATCCCAAAGCTTAGCTAAGACTACATTTCATTTTGCTACACATGGATGGAGAGAGAGATGGACAGAGGTTTGAGTCCCCCTGCTGGACATCAGATACTGTCTCGTTTTCCAGCTGCTTGTCAACACTAAAAGAAAGACAAGTGCATCATGAAGAGTTGAATTAACTCAAGGTTGAGTTAGCGGGTTTAGTTAACAGGTTAACTCAAGACAATGAAAAAGTGACATAAGTGATAAATGATAATGAAATAATCAGAACAGCGATAACAAAAAACACAAGGATACTAGAAATGGCTTAGGGTGTCATTCTTGTTCTAATAGTGCTGTATGGTATTTTATGTTAATAAAGCTTTATATAATAAGTATCAGCTCATTATGTAGTTATTTATATATGGTCTGTGCTATCTGGGATCCTTGGGACATCCCTATCCCATTGAAGTTGACATTTTAAATGGTGAAGTTAAGGGTTAAGGTTAGGTTTAGGTAAGGGCTATGGTTAAGGTTAAGGTTAGAGTTTAGGGTAGGGACGTCCCAAGGACCCCAGATACCACTGACTATATATGGTGTAGGATAATGTCTGTATGAAAATGATAATAAAATGCCTACTTGTGTAATAACACAATGTTTATGGCATTGTCATTCAGTTGAAATGTTTTTCTTTACTGTCTTTTGCTTTGATGTAAAAACCAAATAATTACATAGGCCTAATTATATGTGTATATCAAGGTGATGCCAGAAAGCAAAAATACATAAATACCGGTAGCCAAATTGAAGCAATCTAAAGGGGAACCAACCGCTCAAATAGTTTTGGTACATATGGAGCTACTGAAAATGATAACATACCGTTACATTTCATGGCTGTTATTATACCGATCTATGGGCTTTCCTGAGATAAATTATCTGGTATAACTTTTATCTTGTTCATTTTATTTCAAGAACATCCGTTTATTTCTTTATGACCGAATTGCGCGTCCTTTGGAAAGGTTTGAATGGTTGCAATAACGTCAGACGGAAGCGATATCCTTTTTTGGTGAAATCCTGTTAAGAGTTATTTTGAATGAAAAGTGTAGGCTATTTTAAGCCCACACAAACTCGAGAGCTGCTTCGTGATGAGAGCCCCCGCCATCTCCACTTGACCGGTGCGGCTCGAGACTATAAATTCGCGCGCAATGGTCATGGGAGGACATAAACACCTGTATCTGCAAGTAGATTGTAGTTGGAGAAATGTAACGTATCTCGTCAGAGAATCTTTTCGAAAGCAAGAAGAACGTCTAATGTTCAGGAGGACCAGGGACGGAGAGCAGAAATGGAGAGCCCCATAAGTGAAGACAGGCAAGTGATATTATCTATGAATGTATGTTGTTTTAATTTGCCTACAAGTTGACAAATTAAAATGTATGTCTGGTCAATGAATGGCATAAATTGAATGCACAATCTGGGATTTCAATGAGTGACATCGACTCTTCAAGAATATAGGCCTATGCCTTATGATTCTATTCGTTGTATAACTGTCTTGCCCAGAATAACCAATACTCCATGGTGTTATGGTTGTTATTTGAGTCTTGGTAAACAAATTTACACAGATCCCAGAATGTGGCTTTAATTTAACAAAATATAGGAAATTAGGCATTTAAATACTGTTATCATACAGTATGGTAATTGTGGTCTGAAAGTCTTTTTTTTTTTTGTTCTCTTAGATTTATCTGCCGACCTTTTTACAATGAAAATTATAAAGACATGGAGTTGGATGATTGGTCACCTCCAGATGCTGATCTTACACAGAAGATGGTGACCCAAATAGAACACTATCTTTCTGATGAAAATCTAGCAAAAGATGCATTCCTTTTAAAACATGTAAGAAGAAACAAGATGGGTTATGTGAACATAAAGCTGCTGACATCTTTTAAAAAGGTGAGTAACTTTTCTTTTCCCTAATTTTCCAATTAATGCAACTGAAAAAAATATCCTGTTTTAAATATATTGACTTCAATTTTGTTATAACACATTTTTATATCAAGGGATTGAGATATTAACTTGACATTTACATCCATGTTCTATTAGATGAAGCATCTAACCAAAGACTGGCGAGTCACAGCCTACGCCCTAAATTACTCCTCCAAACTAGAAGTCAACAAGGAGGGCAACAAGGTCCGTCGCAAAGACCCAGTCTCGGAGTCCCTCTTGGTTCAGGTGCCCAGCAGAATTCTGTTTGTGTGGAACATCTCTGCTGCGCTGACCTCTAGTGGTAATGGTGGAAATGAAGACGTCCCTGCACCCCAGACGAGCACTATGGAAACTGCCATCACTCTCCTGGAGCCCTTTGGAAGCATCTGCACAGTGAGGGTGTTCCGGCCGGGGAAGGAGCTCCCACCAGAAGTCCAGAGGTTCGCCTACAGGTACCCTGAGCTGTGCTCCCAGGAAAGTGTTCTGGTAGAGTATGAGGACTTGGAAGGCGCCGGCAGAGCCTACCACCAGCTGTCCCAGTCCGAGGACTCTGTGAGAGTCGTCCTGATCGGGAGGACGTCAAAGAAGAAAGCAGGCCATAAGTTGGGAAGCTGTGTTGAGGAGAGAGGTGCCGGTAAAGGTGCATCAATCGCCAACCGCTGCTTGGAGCAGCTCCAGTTCCGAGGGAACGACTCTTTGGCGTGGAGTTCGTCCGGCGAATCCGAGGTGGCCTCTCCGCTACACATGCCTCGGTTCTCCTCGGGCCAGGTATGCAGGAGCCCCTGGGACAGCCCTCGCTCCAGCCCCTACCACAGCCCCAGGGTCCTCCGGGCACCTCTGCCTGCCCCTCCGCGGGTCTCCCCGCTCCTGGCCTCCGAGATGTGGAGGAGCCCCGACACCAGCCCGGATCTCAGTCGACGCAACTATGACAACTCGTCCGATAGCAGCAGCCTCTGGTTCCAGAGGCGTAAACTGGCTGCGGTGCAAGCATCCTCCCTGGATGACAGCAACAGCAGTATGCAGGGTAGTCTGGGTATTAAGAGGGTCCTAATGGGGGATTCCCTGCCCCCTGGGGTCATCCGGTTCCCCTACGGGCCAGATGGGACAAGAGGATTTCCCAGCTCCATCGTAGGAAGAACACTTCAGTACACCCTCAAGACATGACCAATGCTGTTTGTGTTGTTTGTTATACGTTTCAGGAAGTAATCTATTGAATTTGATAGATTTGATCATTTTACAGTCTCTTATAGACCTGTGTGCAGTAAAGACTGTAAAAAGCATCTTGAAGGTGAATTCTAGAAATAAAATGTAGGGACGGTATCCCGAAAATGCCTAGTTCTGGACTAAGATGCACTTCCAATGGAGTATCTCCCCTGAACATGTTATAAGGACTAGGACTTCTAACCGTTATGCTGTTAAATCCTGTGGCTAACATCTCAACATCCACCCACACAGTGACTATACCTTAACTTCCTATCTTTCCTCATTCTATGACTCAGCTGCAGTTATTTATATTCTTAAAAAGCCCAGTGCAGTCAAAAACGTGATGTTCCTGTGTTTTATATACATTTCCACACTATGAGGTTGGAATAATACTGTGACGCTGCCCTGTTAGTGTAAGAGCTGTTTGAAAAGGCCGCCTGAAATTTCTGCCTGTTTTGGTGGGATGGAGTTTTGGCCTGCCTATCAACAGGCGGTAAATTAGTTAATAGACCAATAAGAAAGAGAGTTCCAAACCTCTCTGCCAATAACAGCTAGTTTTCCCCTCCGCACTCAGACCACTCCCAGACAGTCTTAGCAAAATTCTTTGTTGATAAATTGCTCTTTGCTAAGAAGCTATTTTTGACCATTTTTAATAGAAAACGATCCCAGTAAGATATTTAATTGTTACCCTGTAATGATTTGATATTGAGATCAAAACGGCTGCTGTTTTGACTGAGTGCAGGTCAACATTGCACCGTGCTCTAGTGGAGAAAAGCTGTTTGTATATTTATAACACGAATGTCGCCATGACAACATTTGTAAGTGACTCTGGATAAGAGCGTCTGCTAAATGATGTAAATGTAAAACATGGGAAACTGCCGGAGGCCTCAAGGACTGTGTCGAGAGTCCCTGCACTACAGCAAAGGGCTTCTTTTCTGATTCAAAAGGCTGACAATGACGAAAATTATGCCTCATGAGAGCTCTTTTGTTTGCTTTTGTTGGCGTGTCGATTAAAATATATGACGAAGTCTCTTGAATGGGTGAGGAGCTTTTACATGATTACTGTGAACTTTAATTTCCACCCATCATAAAATCACATTAGTATGAAAAGTAGTTGACCAAAATAGCATAATTTCCCATCCCATGTCTATTGCTGGCCAATCAATGACTACCACAGGGCAAGATAACACATATCAGCCTGAATGGTGTACACTACCCATTCATTCCCATTCAGATGTGAAGAAATTAGACAAATCTAAATACAATTGATTACATCATCATACTGTATTAAAGCAAAGGGTGGACAATGAAAGAGTTTAATAATATTTTGCAATTGTCCCTATTTTCTATAAGGAATGTGTTGAAACACAAAACTGATTTTTTTCCTAGATGTCATCCAGAGACGGGGGGAAAAAAAGGCAATGGGTTAAGAAACTGGAGTAATTTAGTGCTTTATCTCACAATGCAACATAACCGAAAGAGTCTCAAACTAATGAAACAGACCTTGGGTTCTCTGAAGATGCATGCATTTTTCATAACACTCAACATTACTGGCTTGTGATCAAATCTATCCAAAAAAAAAGGGTGGAACCAACATAAATTGTATTTAAAGAAAATTCTCAAAACGGATTTGATCTTACTCAAGTCTTCTAAGGATTGGTCTTAGTGCAGTTCCCCTGTACATGACAAACACTCAGAGATCCTGTTCAATCCAACTAGCGCACAAACAAAACCCCCTATAAACATATACAGTAGACAGCAAGTAGCCATTCCTTACGTGACATATTTTCACCTTACATCTTTATTGTGGACAAACAGAGCATTAGTAAAGAAGCCAAACTAAATCTTATGCTTTCCAGGACACAAATATGAGGGGTTGGTATCCATTTATGGAGAAAAACATTTTCTGTTGTTGAAATTAGCAGTCAGGTGGTATATGTGGTTAGTAACTAGCTGCTCTGTAAGCACGTTGCTAACGCGAACAAATCTTGATACAAACTTTGGTCTTCAACTGACAGATAAAGAGGAAAACTTAATTTGTTAGACTAACATGAGGATGAAGGTCTAGTATTACATAGCGCTGTCGTGGACAGTAATTTACAGTGCATTCACCATTTTGTGTCTGAGCAGCGTCCGTCTGTCACAGTGGATGCCACAACCTTGTGGGACGTCCTCATTGGGAAGTGCACAAGTTCAGACACTGGGCTGTCATTTTGAATCAAAAGACCTCCAGGTCAGCAGCGTTGTAGACTACGGGTGTGTCCTCAGTGCCCATGGCAGGTTCTGGCTCTGGCTCCGGTTCCTGTTGGCCCTCCTCTTCGGCAACCACCTCTAGAGACTCCAAGGCCTCGTTGGTGTCGCTGGCGAACGTTTCTCTGGAGACATCGTCGTGTTCCTGCAGGTTCAGCGTGTTGATGGCCTGCTTCATCTTCTTGGCGACAACGTGTCGCCTTCGCTTCTGCGCTGACTTCTTGCCCTTGTAGTCCTTCTGGATTTCGTCGTAAAATATTTCCTGTTAAAAAAATTACATGTTTACAGAAATTACATTATTAAAAATGTAGTGTGTGCATATGGGGAGAACAGAAAAAATATAGGCCTACACTGATTCAGTGGACGGGATTAGAGAAGTACATGAAAAGCCACTTGATTTTAGTCTCAAGTGTCATACCTTGAGGTGCTCACTAGTGATACTGGGAGTGTTCTTCAGCAAGTTGAGATACACCCCTCCAGGAGTCCGTCGCCTGCTGCCATCCTACAGTGAGGTGAACATACCAAATTGGCAAATAATTTCACACAGACTTAACAAGTGGTTACAGACCAGTCTAGCATAAGGGTTCTAATTCAAATCTGTTTAGAAAGGCATGCAGTTACACAAGTGTTGATTAATTGCGACGAGAATTGGGACATTATGGTTATCATATAACAGGAGTTGTCAATTAACTCAGCTATATCTATCTCATATAAACTGAAACGAGAACAGATGCATACCATAGTGTACACACCACCAGTCTCCTCAAGTGTGGCAGTCTCTCCAAGCAGTTCAATTGCTTTCTTCTTCCCAATGACTCTCACTATTCGCTCAATCAATTCCTTTTTGGGCTCTTGTAGCCTTGAGGGGAGAAAAGGGATCCGCAAGTTAGTATGAGGTTATTGTACGACTGTGTGATATCGTTGACACTGTGGAAAGAAGAAAATAATGACATTGTATTTAGCCCGCATGGCAAGCCAAACATTTCATATGGCCAAATATTACATAGCCGAGATACTCCAACCAACCAGCTCACCTGTGGGCTATCTCTTCAATCACCCTGTCGTCTGGGTCTTCCTCTGTGATCTCATACCGGCCCTTGATGTCCATCTCAGCCCTGGGGCCCAGCCTCTCTTTGGCCGATCGCTTCCTCTTAAAATGGCCGCCTCCATTCTCTTCGGCGGCCGGCCCGCCGCGCTTCATGTACTCATCCAGCTGAGTGTCCAACATGGCTACCTCGCCCGGCTCCTGTTCCTCCCTCTCCTTCTCCATGAGCTTGCGGGCCAGGACGTAGTTGTAGGTCTCCACCTGCCTGCTGGCCATGCTAATGGCACCATCCACACCAAGGAAATCCAGCTCAGCTTCCACTGCCTGCTGGGTCTGCTCCTGAACCACAGAGCCCCAGATGTTGTTGACTTTGCGGCCGCCTGGTGCACCCGGGTTAGCCTGGGGGGCTACGAAGCGGGGAGTGGGGACCGGAGCAGGTTGGGGAGCGTTGGAGCACTTCTGCCGCTTCCGCCTCCACACCGCTGCGTCCTCATCAGAGTCTGGTTCGCTATCGCTGGAGTCTGCGGTTCTCATGGTGCTGCGGTAGCTTGTGGCTGACGGGGCTGTCTGTGGAAGGGCCCTGCTCTGGAAAGACTGGCCACTGAAAGTAGGAGCTGCTGCAGGCATCTAGGTGGTAAGAGAAGAGAAGACTGTCAGATCATTTTCAGATGTCAGAATGACAAAGCCTTTTAAATCTATACAAGTGATTAAAATAAACAATCGTGCACAAAGTAAATTATACAAGGCCATTCAAAAACGTCTTAAACGTTAAGTCCCCTATTTAGGGGACTTTGACCGGTTCTGGACCAGTTCTGACCTACATTTTTGTGCACTCCGTGAATGCTTTGGTGGTCCTGTTTCACATGCCGTTCTCCGCTCTCATCTGAGATGCAGTATGTTAAATCTGACACCTCACTTGCATAAGGAGTGACATGTCACATTTTCTGGCCTATCCAGACAAAGGATCAATTTCCTCTGCCTGTGAACCTCGCAGCTCTGCTTACAATACGGCATATGAAACAGGAGACCCTAGAGTTTAATCTCACAGTGATGTTCTCAGATGGATTTAGAGCACTCAACATAAAAAATAAAAAAATGTAGAATTTAAACAAGACCACTTTCTCTTCGTCACAGAGGGATGAAATCCCTTAAAGCTGAAGTTGTAAAGAGTCAGCAGGCATCTGAATGGCGTCTCCACTTTGCTCAGAGGACACTGGGCAGAAAATGCTCTCTAGTTATATGAAATGGTGCTAATTTTGTACTGTCACCATGTATGATCATATCTATTTTAAAGTTATAAGAAAGGTGAAATATTATAGTAAGTCATTTCTAAATAAATGTCTTACTATATTTAGAAAGCTTTTCAATCATTTCAAGCCCTATTCCCCCACTTTTGTGGAATAGGAAAACAATGTATGAATTTTCATATTTGTATCATTTTTACTGTGTACTTTGTGTCCTGAAAAGTGACTACCTCAGCAATTTATAACAATTTATACCAGAAAGGTGAGATTTTAATATTTCTGGCAGTATAAGTATTACTAGGTATTGTTTATGGCCCTCGTGATAAATAATTACTTTTGGGTATGTACATTTTTACAAAAAATGTAACAGGTTTTAATAGCAAAGTATTTTTACAAAAAATGTAACAGGTTTTAATAGCAAAGTAGTAGGCCCCTCTGATTAACGTTAGTTGACATGTAATCTCTTGTGGACAGATTCATGTGAAGTGACCATTTTTCGAGAATTACTTCTAGATAACCGAGATTAGATGACGTGCAGCAGAGTCAGAAATTAGCTTGACAGTGTCCACACCATAGCAACGCGAACTAGCTAGCTAGCTAAATGTAGCACACACTTGCACTAGGACCACTAAGACTTGAAACAAAAAAAACTACAGCAGTCTTTGTGGACGACGTGCTCCTCTAGCAAGCTGTAACTAAAGACTGTTCTTCAATTTGTGCTGTAGCTACGTTGCAAAGCTAGCGTCCCGAACGTAGCTAACGTTAGCTAGCTTTAGCTAATGTTTGCTTCCATTCCCACTTTGCAGAATCAAACAATCCATATTGCTCATGTTTAAGAACGTCTAAATGAATTATCTCCTTACCTGGGGTTTAACATCAACTGTGGATCCCATTTCTGAATCAGAGTTTGATCCAGAAATCTCTCCATCCTCCAAATCATCCATTGTGTCGCTGCAAACACCCGCCATTTCTCCAGTCCTACTCGGAAGTAAATAAAAGTTACCCACACATACGTCACAACGTTTTTCCTCTTGATAAATTATATTTAAATTGTTATAGTTTGTGATTCAAAAGCAAGACATGAACAATACCCGTGTAAATATAGATCATTGTAGCTAGCTATATTTATATAACTACAGTTTGCTGGTATATAACCATACAAATTAACACTGAAAAACATATAGCAGAGGATGGTTTCGATCCATCGACCTCTGGGTTATGGGCCCAGCACGCTTCCGCTGCGCCACTCTGCTCTTAGTATGCATGTAACGTTGTATCAGTTTACAGTTCCACTGTAACAAAGTACTTATATAATATACTTTAGTAATCCGATTCAAATATATCCCCTTTCTCTAATCACCATTACTATTATTATCATAATAATAATAATAATAATAATAATAATAATAATTATTATTATTATTATTTATATTTATTATTATTATTATTAATATATTTTTTGTACTGTTATTGTTGATGTCATAATCGCACTTCGCTAGTGGCTTTGTCATTCATGCTAATAAAGCTTTACTGAATCTGAATCTCCCATCACAGTTAATCAATACGGTAATGATGTTGACAATAAATCAAACTGAACTATTACAGTTTTGATTTAAATCGGCTTGAAAATCTATGGCAAGACTTGAAAATGGCTTTCTAGTAATGATCAACTCCCAATTTGACAGCACTTGAAGAATTTTAAAAGAATAATGTGCAAATATTGTTCAATCCAGGTGTGCAAATGTAATGGTGTAATTAAACTGTTAAATTCCTGCATAAAATGGGTATTATGCCACCTACTGGTAGATTAGTGTGTTTACATTGTCTAATACACTCAGTGATAAAGGTATGGTATTCTGGGTCATCCACAGCAGATTTATGTAGAATTGCAGTGGGTGAGTTGAACATTGAATAGTCCTGGGATAGAAATGTATGAAGTTGACATTGCATCATAAAATCCACCGTTTACATCGTACATTAGCAATTTATGTTATTAGTAACTACTGTTGTTGGTTTGGCGTTAAATAAACCACTCTTTATATGTTATTTGCTGAATTTCATTTTTCAATGTGGGTTTTATGCTAGTTAAAATTCCCTCTTTGCAGTTGGTAGTGAACTCGAAAATGCATCTTCTTTAGGAGTGATATTTATATCCCGTCGACTACTGATCATTCATCAATACTGTGTCTGTCCCATCATTGCAGGTAATTTATGACAAATGTATAAAGTATATGTTTTATAAACTCATGAGCACCAGCCAGCGTATTAGCCTGGTTTTGTTAGTTTAGGAAAATATGTGGTACATTCTAGGTGTCTTATATTTCTTCGCCACAAGAGTGTGACATTGAGTAATTTTTCAGGTTAATTTGATATATTTTGAATACTAAAATGGATGATAGTTTATTGTGATGTTGTAAATATGAGATTACACATGGAAACAATGTATTTATTTTTATTATAGTAAATTAGGAATTATTAGAAATTGTTAAATCCACTATACGATCACAATGACTTTGATAGACATTTTGATTATTTATTTTTGTTAGTACATTATACAGCAGATTTATGGAGAATTGCTGTGGGAGTGATATTTATATCCTGTTGACTACTGATCATTCATCCATTCTGTGTGTCCCATCATTGCATCTTTGGAAATAAATGAACTATCCAACCATTGCTACTTCCTGTGTTGACTTGGACTGGACCAGGAAGGTCACACAAAGCTCTTAGAGATTTACCCAGAAAGACTCACAGCTGTAATCACTGCCAAAGGTGATTCTAACATGTATTGACTCAGGGGTGTGAATACTTATGTCAATGAGATATTTCTGTATTTCATTTTCAATACATTTGGAAAAGATTCTAAAAACATGTTTTCACTTTGTCATTATGGGGTATTGTGTAGATGGGTCAGAACAAAATCCATTTAATCCATTTTGAATTCAGGCTGTAACACAACAAAATGTGGACTAAGTCAAGGGGTATGAATACTTTCTTAAGGCACTGTATAGCGTACCGTGCAATACAATCTTCTATATATATATAAAATAAAATAAAAGTTGTACAATGTGCTCTGCAATATAATATAATAATAATATGCCATTTAGCAGACGCTTTTATCCAAAGCGACTTACAGTCATGTGTGCATACATTTTTACGTATGGGTGGTCCCGGCGATAAGATAAGATAAGATAACCAGTTTGATTTCTAAACCAGATGAGTTCTCAAATAGCAGCTGCCCTATACCATGGTGGGCATGCATAATGCTGGATGCATTGGACTATAAGGTATGGATAATGATAAAGAGCCTGTAGGATTATAGAAAAAGTAGTTGGGAAATGAATGTTTGAGTTTCAAAAATGAAATGTTCAGTGAATGTGAGTATAGTATATTTAGGTGGTTTAAATGATTAACATCAAATCAAATAGTGTTTCACCATTTATTGAGTACGGAGACAAATAGCAAAGGTGTCTCAGGCAGTATTTGAAGTATCTAAATATAGTGTAACCTACAAATCAATGTTTATCAAGTGCCATGGAGGGCACAATCTTATAATGTTTACCATCTATGGCAAAAGCCTGGGCCTCTGATAGAGACTGTAGAACTGTCATCAACGCATGCTTCAGTATTCCCCCTTCTCTCTAGGAGCATTTGTGTGCCAAGGCCCCATAGGCGTATCGAAAGGATCTGTTCTTCAAATTTAAAATGCACTAGACTGTGCAAGACAAAATCCACAAAGAAAAGACAACAGGCAAATGCATGTGTGGTCCCAATGTCTAAATAGTGACGGCTGGGCTAGTTCAAACTGCTGTAGGATGATTCTCCTCACAGGTGAGTGAATCAGCCCATGCTTGGTGATCTCTGGGAGCAGGACACAGGAGAGCTGAATAGATAATGTGAGACAAAAGTGAGAGACAAGAATGAATAAAATAAATCACAGCAAAGGAATGTAGTTTGTGAGCTAGAAAATGAACATCCTGACAGTTTGAGGCAGGGTGCTCTGCAATCATCCCACTCCAACTATTGACAGGATAATATGGCATTTCTATTTTGTCAGTATGAATGAAATTAGTGAGTCCTGCCTTGATGACTGTATTAGATTTACACTACTTGTCCTATCGATTATTGTAGTGTTAAATTATTACTTGGAATAAACTGATAGCTAAAACGCTCCTTGTCCTGGTATGGTGAGATAACTCGATCCTGCGTTGGAATATGGCGATACAAGTGCTTATTTCAAAGAGCGCTCTGTAAGCCACACCCCAGTGGGCAGAGCTAGGCAAGTTGCACTGGGACACGTTTTAATATGAAGAAAAGCCTCTTATTTTACAATGGGTCCGCCGTGGTTCTGTGTAGCCTAGTTATGCTAAGTTATGATTTAATAAGTAAAAGATCTTTGAGTAGTAAACAGGGAAACAACAACAAGTCCCAGACAGTTCACAACAGAACATACCAGAGGGCAACCTAAATGATTGGGATCATCATGTTGCCACCAGTGTAAAGTACTTAAGTAAAAGTACTACTTAAGTCGTTTTCTGGAGTATCTGTACTTTACTTTACTATTTTATATCTTTTACAACTTTGACTTTTACTTCACTACATTCCTAAAGAAAATAATGTACTTTTTACTCCATACATTTTCCCCGACACCCAAAAGTACTTGTTACATTTTGAATGCTTAGCAGGACAGGAAAATGAGACATGAATTGTGTATGTGCCATTCAGAGGGTGAATGGGCAAAACATTTAAGTGCCTTTGAACAGGGTATGGTAGTAGGTGCCAGACGCACCGGTTTGTGTCAAGAACTGCAACGATGCTGGGTTTTTCACACTCAACAGTTTCCCGTGTGTATCAAGAATGGTCCACCACCCAAAGGACATCCAGCCAACTTGACACAACTGTGGGAAGCATTGGAGTCAACATGGGCCAGCATCCCTGTGTCCATGCCCCGACAAGGGCAAAGGGGGAAGGGGGTGCAACTCAATATTAGGAAGGCGTTCCTAATGTTTGGTATACTCAGGGTATACAGAAAATATGTGTTCAGATACAGTTGGTCTGTTGTGCCACCAAGGACCATTCTTACAAAACTACAGGAGACCCCAATGAATCAGGAGAACTTCACCTCGTAAGAATCAGACTTTCGGTGCCAGATTTATTGAAACTGTAATTCAGTGGGGTAAAATGTACAAGCAGCCCAATACGATAGCCACAGATTCTTAACAAATTTACTGTGCATATCGATGCAAACTGACTATTAAATTATACATACTTAAATGAAATAAACATATTGGTAGTTACATTTGACATTATTGTTATGCTTTAAGCCACACATAGGCCTATGCACAAGCAAAGCATACTGTATGTTCCAATATTTTGGTCAAACTTGGGCATTAGCAAACAGAATTACATTTCTCAGACAGTGTAGATCCCCTCTAACTGCTCGGAAAGACACTTGTATATTACAACAACAAAAAAATCATGCTGTTCTTCCCCAGCCACATCAATTAAAAAAGAAAGTTGAAATGCTGTTCTTCCCCAGCCACATCAATTAAAAAAGAAAGTTAAAATGCTGTTCTTCCCCAGCCGCATCAATTAAAAAAGAAAGTTAAAATGCTGTTCTTCCCCAGCCGCATCAATTAAAAAAGAAAGTTACAATGCTGTTCTTCCCCAGCCGCATCAATTAAAAAAGAAAGTTAAAATGCTGTTCTTCCCCAGCCGCATCAATTAAAAAAGAACGTTAAAATGCTGTTCTTCCCCAGCCGCATCAATAAAAAAATAAAGTTAAAATGCTGTTCTTCCCCAGCCGCATCAATTAAAGAATAAAGTTAAAATGCTGTTCTTCCCCAGTATCACGTTCGTTGATAAATGAGACGGACCAAGGCGCAGCGTGATATGCATACATGTTTATTTGGAATGAATAAACAAGCGACAAAACAACAAACTAAACAAAACGTGAAGTCCACGGTACACAAACAACATATCTCACACGGAACAAGATCCAACAACTACACAGTGCCAATAGGCTGCCTAAGTATGGTCCCCAATCAGAGACAACGAGCGACAGCTGCCTCTGATTGGGAACCACACCGGCCAACATAGATCTAGACATACTAGAACTACAACATAGAAATACACAACATAGAAACTACACACCCTGACTCAACATATACGAGTCCCCTGAGTCAGGGCGTGACAGTACCCCCCCCCCAAAGGTGCGGACTCCGACCGCGCAACATAAACATAACAGGGTAGGGGCCGGGTGGGCATTCCGCCTCGGAGGCGGATCCGGCTCAGGGCGTGACGACCTCTCACTCTTCGCCTCCCTGTTGCGCCCCTGGTCTGGTCTAGACCTCGGCGCGTTAATTCCCCTCTCCTTCCTTCCACTATACTCCAAGCCCTGTCTGGACCCTGGTGTGGGAGACCCCGAACCTGGAGAGGGGCTGACGTCTGGGTCTGGACTGGAGCCGCTGACCGGAGCTGGACTGGGCACCGGTGGAGCGGACTGCTCTGGCTCCGGAGTGGAGCCGCTGACCGGATCTGGACTAGACCCCGGTGGAGCGGACTGCTCAGGCTCCGGAATGGAGCAGCTGACCGGAGCTGAACTGGGCACCGGTGGAGCGGACTGCTCTGGCTCTGGAGTAAAGCAGCTGACCGGTGCTGAACTAGGCACCGGTGGAACAGGCACGGGCCGTGCCGGACTGGACACACACACCACTGGCTTGGTGCGAAGAGCAGGAACAGGCCGGACCGGGCTGGCGACGCGCACCACTGGTTTGGTGCGAGGGACAGGAACAGGCCGGACCGGGCTGGCGACGCGCACCACTGGCTTGGTGCGAGGGGCAGGAACAGGCTGGGCCGGGCTGGCGACGAGCACCACTGGCTTGGTGCGAGGAGCAGGAACAGGCCGGGCCGGGCTGGCGACGTGCACCACTGGCTTGGTGCGAGGGGCAGGAACAGGCCGGGCCGGGCTGGCGACGCGCACCACTGGCTTGGTGCGAGGGGCAGGAACAGGCCGGGCCGGGCTGGCGACGCGCACCACTGGCTTGGTGCGAGGGGCAGGAACAGGCCGGACCGGGCTGGCGACACGCACCACTGGCTTGGTGCGAGGGGCAGGAACAGGCCGGGCTGGCGACGCGCACCACTGGCTTGGTGCGAGGAGCAGGAACCGGCCGGGCCGGGCTGGCGACGCGCACCAGCGGGACTGGGTTCCTTTATTAACCCCCGCTCCTTCTGCTGCCTAACCAGCTCCTCTCGTCGTGCCTCTACACTTTCCTTCTCCCTTATAGCCTCCTGTAGCGCCTCCCTCTGACCGAATAACTTCTGCTCCCTCTGAACCAATAGCCCCCGTAACATGGTGGCCTCCTCTCCTAACCTGCAGATCCACCCTGTCGCGGCCTCCTGCTGCCTCGTTGTCCACACCGTGTGCCCCTCCCCAAAATGTTCTTGGGGTTGCCTCTCGGGTCTCCGTCGTCGGCACTCCTCTTCCCGTGAGGACTCCTCCGGGAGCCCCCACGAGTTAGGGAACAGAAACTCGTCGTCGTCGTCATCCTCCGACTCCTCAGTATAATACTGTTCACACTCCTCTTCCCAAGGTCGTAGGGACCCAAACTGAAAACCAACCGGGTGCAGTGGTCGGGGCTCTTCTCTCACGCTCCCCGTCCACCCCTTTAGCCCCCCCAAAATGTTTTATTGGGGCTGTCTCTCGGGCTTCTTCCTCGACCGGCTTCCTCTGTGCTGCCGTTGCTCCTCTCCTGCCTGGGCATCTACCTTTGCCCATGGCCCTTTCCCCGCAAATATCTCCTCCCATGACCACCATTTGCCCACCTGTGACATGGCAATTCGCTCTTCCTGGGCACGCTGCTTGGTCCTCGTTTGGTGGGATCTCCTGTCACGATCGTTCATGAACGGGTCAGACCAAGGCGCAGCGTGATATGCATACATGTTTATTTGGAATGAATAAACAAGCGACAAAACAACAAACGAAACGAAACGTGAAGTCCACGGTACACAAACAACATACCTCACACGGAACAAGATCCCACAACTACACAGTGCCAATAGGCTGCCTAAGTATGGTCCCCAATCAGAGACAACGAGCGACAGCTGCCTCTGATTGGGAACCACACCGGCCAACATAGATCTAGACATGCTAGAACTACAACATAGAAATACACAACATAGAAACTACACACCCTGACTCAACATATACGAGTCCCCTGAGTCAGGGCGTGACACCCAGCCGCATCAATTAAAAAATAAAGTTAAAATGCTGTTCTTCCCCAGCCGCATCAATTAAAAAATAAAGTTAAAATGCTGTTCTTCCCCAGCCACATCAATTAAAAAAGAAAGTTAAAATGCTGTTCTTCCCCAGCCGCATCAATTAAAAAAGAAAGTTAAAATGCTGTTCTTCCCCAGCCGCATCAATTAAAAAATTTAGTTAAAATGCTGTTCTTCCCCAGCCACATAAAAATAAAATGCTGCTCCCCATGCAGCCTCATCAATTGACATAAAAAACGATACATTCTGGTCCGCAGCCTCATCAATGGGTTGCCTGAAACAGATTCAGAATTGTGGCTTCAACAATTAATTATGCATTATATTGCTGACAGTAAAATAACAAATCGGTGCAGAACAAAAAGTACTCACGGCTCACGCTGACCTACAAAACATAGAGAATGGGACACTGAAGGCCAATCCACACATGCAATGTGGAACCATCGATGGCAGCTATCAGAAAAAAGGGGCCATAGAAAAAAAACGTGTACATGAGTCATATCTCTATAGGAGACGATTAATATACAGTGTTACTGAAATAGCTTGTTTTAAAGTAATCTTACCCATAAAGTTTCTGTTGTTCCATCAGGTGTTGATGTTCTGTGGATAGAGGCATATTTAAATGCATTTATCAATGGTTAGAACGTCAAGTGCAGGTCTATTTCACAGAGCATTTGGTCCACGTGTTCCATTTGTGTAGAGAAATACGTTTTCTTACCTCGTAGAAGGCAAACTGACAAAATAAATCTGAAATTTGGCATTCAACTCCTACTGTAGCAGTAACAAGGACCAGTCTAAAACACACTATTACAGGAACAGTACCTATACAGGAGAATGCTCAAAGTCATGTCTCCAATGTCCACCTACTTTGCACATAAACACTCCACATGAACGGTAATCCGGCTGATAGGGGTGTGGGACCTTGAAGGCTTTCCACCTAGGGACTTTGCAGCCTGGCATTTCCATTAACTGCTTAAAAACAGAAGTACAGCATTTGCCACGGTTGCCTAATGAAGTTGAAAATGATCCATAGCTTAGTAAGAAAAGTTAAAGACTACATTAACTTACTTAGTTTTGGCTTTGCTTTCCCTCTGCTCCCCCCATGCATAGAGTTTAGGTAGGTCACCTTCTGCTCTTTTGGTTACATAACCTTTTCAAACAATATACACAGAAGTAGGAGACAGGAGGGCCGGAGGGGGAGGAGGTCCCGAGGAAACAGGTGGGACGGAGGGGGAGGAGGTGGTCCAGGTTTATCTTGGGGAAGAGCTGTCCATCCCTACCCTTCCTGATGTCAACACTCTTCCCCTCAATGTTTGTGACCATGTATGGGCCCAGGTTGTCCCTCTCCAGTTTGCCTCCTTTCCTCCGCAGGACCTTGTCGCCGACCTTAAAAAACGACATGGTCCCCTTCTGCTAGTTTTCGCTTCCTCGTCCTCTCCTGGGCTTTGGCCACATTTCTGAGAACAATTACATTAATCTCCTCCTGCCTCCTCAGCCTTTCAAAGAGTGTCTTCGGCCAGGATGTCTTCGGCCCTGACACACACCTATAAAGCAAGGAAAAGTCTAAACAGGCCACAGAAAGGTTTACTAGACACTAACAGAAATAGCTGAAATAGGAGTTCAAGATCACTAACTTCCTGAAATGTGTGAGGTACCTCGCCTCTTTCCCAAAGTGGAGGAAGGACAGAGAGTACCCAGTTGTCATCTGCTTCTTGGTCCTCCGCCCAAACATTATGGACTCAAAAGATTTGCAGAGGGTCCTGAAAATACAAGTACAATTGTTGGAGAGCTTGCAGACATGGTAAAGGCCAGATTGTACACCTCAATACTTAAAATATCTAGCAGTTCGTCACTGTTTCGAGTCTTAGTACCTACCTTTGAACGGTTCCATTCAGGAGCTCCACCAACCCGTTAGTGTGAGGGTTATATGGCGCGCAAAAGCTCCTTTGGATGCCAAGTTTGGCACACAATGCCGTGTTTATCTGTGCATTTTCAGAGGAGAAAATACAGTTATAAAAGTTATAACATTATTATAACATAACTATAACACTCATCTACATAATTGCATCACCATATCTCTTGTGCTTTCCCCAAATAATAATATTTTCATAATCATATCTTAATCTACATGCAGTAATCATGTGATATTCTGAAACCTACGTCATTGGCGAATTTGCGCCCCTGATCCATAAGGATCCGCATTGGAGCACTGGATTTATAAAACCAGGTGACATTGCACCCTGACACCTCTTCTGCAGACTTCCTCTTCACAGAGAATGCCTCACTACACCTGGTGAAGTAATCCACCATTATGCAGATGTAGTCACCAATGTTGGGTACAAGTGGCTCCACCAGGTCCATTCCCACCAACTCCCAGGGTTCTTAGGTAAAAAAAAAAAAAAAACAGCTGTGGAAATCCACAAATATAGAATTTGCATCTTCAGGTGTTCTGACCAGGTGTGGAGAGTGTGGAGAGTCTTTGACCCGGGTGCACTTTTAATGAAGATCTCCATCTATTGAAATTAGACATTTGATAGGTTCACTGAACACCAGTGGGTGATTTCCACACATAGTACACTACCGTTAAAAAGTTTGGGGTCACTTAGAAATGTCCTTGTTTTCCATGAAAACATACATGAAATGAGTTTGAATAGGAAATCTAGCAAAATGCATAGGAAATGTAGTCATTGACACGGTTAGAAATAATGATTTTTAATTGAAATAATAATTATGTCCTTCAAACTTTGCTTTCGTCAAAGAATCCTCCATTTGCAGCAATTACAGCCTTGCAGACCTTTGGCATTCTAGTTGTCAATTTGTTGAGGTAATCTGAAGAGATTTCACCCCATGCTTTCTGAAGCACCTCCCACAAGTTGGATTGGCTTGATGGGCACTTCTTACGTACCATACGGTCAAGCTGCTCCCACAACAGCTCAATAGGGTTGAGATCCGGTGAGTGTGCTGGCCACTCCATTATAGACAGAATACCAGCTGACTGCTTCTTCCCTAAATAGTTTTTGCATAGTTTGGAGCTGTGCTTTGGGTCATTGTCCTGTTGTAGGAGGAAATTGGCTCCAATCAAGCGCGGTCCACAGGGTATGGCGTGACGTTGAAAAATGGAGTGATAGCCTTCCTTCTTCAAGATCCCTTTCACCCTGTACAAATCTCCCACTTTATCACCACCAAAGCTCCCCCAGACCATCACATTGCCTCCACCATGCTTGACAGATGGCATCAAGCACTCCTCCAGCATCTTTTCATTTGGTCTGCGTCTCACAAATGTTCTTCTTTGTGATCCGAACACCTCAAACTTCGATTTGTCTGTCCATAACACTTTTTTCCAATCTTCCTCTGTCTAGTGTCTGTTATTTTGCCCATCTTAATCTATTCTTTTTATTGGCCAGTCTGAGATATGGCTTTTTCTTTGCAACTCTGCCTAGAAGGTCAGCATCCTGGAGTCACGTCTTCACTGTTGATGTTGAGACTGGTGTTTTGCGGGTACTATTTAATGAAGCTGCCAGTTGAGGACCTGTGAGGCATCTGTTTCTCAAACTAGACACTCTAATGTATTTGTCCTCTTGCTCAGTTGTGCACCGGGGCCTCCCACTCCTCTTTCTATTCTGGTTAGAGACAGTTTGCGCTGTTCTGTGATGGGAGTAGTACACAGTGTTGTACGAGATCTTCCATTTCTTTGCAATTTCTCGCATGGAATAGCCATCATTTCTCAGAACAAGAATAGACTGACAATTGCTGATGCTCCAGATACTCAACTAGTCTCAAGAAGGCCAGTTTTATTGCTTCTTTAATCAGCACAACAGTTTTCAGCTGTGCTAACATAATTGCAAAAAGGTTTTCTAATAATCAATTAGACTTTTAAAATGTTAAACTTGGATTAGCAAACACAACGTGCCATTGGAACACAGGACTGATGGTTGCTGATAATGGGCCTCTGTACGCCTATGTAGATATTCCATTAAAAATCAGCCGTTTCTAGCTACAATAGCCATTTACAACATTAACAATGTCTACACTCTATTTCTGATCAATTATATGTAATTTTTAATGGACAAAAAAAAATGCCTTTCTTTCGAAAACAAGGACATTTCTAAGTGACCCCAAACTTTTGAACGGTAGTGTATGTTTATGGATATTACTGGGCATGGATAATAATAATAATAATATGCCATTTAGCAGACGCTTTTATCCAAAGCGACTTACAGTCATGCGTGCATACATTTATTTTTTTTTGTGTATGGGTGGTCCCGGGGATCGAACCCACTACCTTGGCGTTACAAGCGCCGTGCTCTACCAGTTGAGCTACAGAGGACCTGGATAATAGGGATGCAATTCATCTTACCCTTCATCTTGAAGGTTTTATCCCTCCGTGTAACAGCAAACCGTTCTGTTTTAGCTGCATTGTCCTGGTATCTGCCGTGGACTTTAAAGTCCACAATTAACCTATACACCTCTGGATCCACTGTCTTACGTACTAATGGGGAATACATGTATTTGCCTGATTTGTTTAATATTAATAGTTAACAATTAATATGCTTAACAATAGTAGAGACATTTCCTAACTTCCAATGCTGTACTTTTCATGACGAGGCTCCCCTCTAGCTCCCTGCAGCTGGTCTGGGCGTGTAGTCAAGGACATGGGATAGAGATAAACTTCAGGAACAGATAGACCTGTATAGACCTGTATTGTTTCTCGTTGCTTCTGAGTAACCTGGTCACACGGTTAAAACAAAGAGCCTCAGAGTGACCACAGTTTTTCAGTTCATCCTGTCTTTTACTATCTTCCAAGTGCGCAGCTGTGTGGAGATATGGGCAGTAACAGAGCTAACGTTATCACTTGTGTGTGCGCTATGACCTGATACACATAGCCACAGGAAGAAAGCAAGATGGCTCCTGATCTGCCCAGGGGGGAGTGGCGTAATTGTATAAAAAGCAGAGATTGTTTTAAGACATTTTGTAGAATTTATGAGGAGCCATCCACATCATGTGTGACTCTGTATTAACTTCTACCTGCAATTGCATAACTAAAGATATTTTACATATACTCAGAAGTCGTTGTCTGTGTCATTTTCTAAAGCTTAAGGTTTGTTTAAGAATCAGAGAATATCAGCACTGTGCAAATTATCCTCTTCACTGCTACTGCAACAACTTGTGTCAGTTATTAGCCCTTTCTTTTTTAAACTATTTTTTTTTTAAACTAATGACTCAAAAAGGCGTGTGTCCATTAACATTGGCTGCATATCCATTATCCTTCTCCCAAAGTGCAGACTTGCACATTTCTTCTCATCCCAGGGATTTAACAAACGTGTAAAGTAGCTCAAGATGTAGGGCTCTGGTCAAAAGTAGAGCATTATACAGGGAAAAGTTATAGGGAATATGGTTTCCTTTTGGGATGCATTCTGTTTTTGAATGTTGAATTTTCTGAATTTGAAAATTCTGAAGTTTCAACAGACTGAACAGTCATGTACCAATGAGATTAATTAGTTGCATTGCAGTCGTGTGTGGTGTTGTTGCCATTCAGCCTCATCTAGCCTTGGTATGGAATAACTGATAAAAATACCTCAGCCTTAGGAAATAATTTCAATTGAAGTTGAAATGTAAAATGGTTAAGGTAAGGGTTAAGGTAAGGGAAGTAAGGGAAGTGGTGGAAAAAGTACACAATTGTCATACTTTAGTAAAATTAAAGTAAATATACCTTAATAGAAAATGACTTGAGTAAAAGTGAAAGTAAAATACTACTTGAGTAAAAGTCTAAAAGTATTTGGATTTAAATATACTTAAGTATAAAACGTAAATGTAATGGCTAAAATATACTTCATTATTAAAAGTAAAAGTATTAATCATTTAAAATTCCTTATACTTTTACTTAAGTACTTTACATCACTGGGTAAGGGTTATATGCCAACCGCTGTTAAACCTCATTGAAGAAGAAGAAGAAGAAGAAGGGTAAGGGTAAGGGTAAGGGTAAGGGTAAGGGTAAGGGTAAGGGTAAGGGTAAGGGTAAGGGTAAATGTAGAGATTTAGAGTAGGAACGTCCCAAGGATCCCAGATAGTACTAACCAATTCGGTCTGAAGGCGGTGCTGCGCGTGGACCAATCACTGGCGAATGTCACGAGGCCCTAAGTGGAACTTGCGTAGCACGCCGTTTATTGCACCCGATATCCAACCATGCAGCGCTGCTTCACATTAACCATTGTACGGCACTGGGCCCTTCGAAAGAAACTTCTCACAATCAGCTACAAACAATCTGCAGCCATGTCTACACTTCTGATAAACCAGCCCAAATATGCCTGGTTGAAAGAATTAGGCCTGAGTGAAGATAATGACGGTGTTTACAACGGGAACTGGGGAGGCAAAGGAGAGGTAAAATAAGCAAGGGGATTAGCTAGTACACGTTATGTGGGTCCTGGATTCTAAATATAAATCCAGACAAGGTTATAAAACACATTGTCTGCAAGCTAGCTAGGCCACTTAGCTTGCCACGTTAAGCTAATAGCCCAAGTTTGACAATTGAGGCAAATCAAAATGTTACGCAAACTTGTCCGAATAGTTTGTTGCTTTGACTTTTGAGGTTTGTCTTCGTTCTTGTTTAATTCATTGACACATTTGCTAGGTTATACAATGTAACGTAAGTAAGCAAATTCAACCAAGTTCAGTTGCTATACTTCAGCGAATATGTCTCCACTGTATTTGGTTAGCATAGAAAAGTAGCTAGGTAACGGGTTTACTTTGCTATCTAGACACGTCGTCGACTTTCATGATACTGTATACGTGAACCTACTTGACACGGTCCAGCTTGCTAGCATTCATAGCTAGCACATGGTATCTACAGGTTGTTTTTTTTAAAAGCGTGCGACAGATTTACAGCTGTCAAACTATTACATGACAGACATACAGGACTTAATTAGGTAGTTATGAAGTCACTGTAAATGTATACTGTTAACTGTTTGAACTTCTTCCTACAGTTTTCTTTATCTTTTTTTTGCGCACAATGAACATGTCTTACCCTACAGTTACACCTATTGGCCAGATATGATAGTAAATAGGACGTTGAATTTGATTCGGTTGATCACTCTAACTTCAATCTTAGTCATTTTCCCTCAATAACCCCCAATGCAATTGTCAGGGAGTATCATGGTATAACCCATCGACAGCCTTTCATTTTACTGTACACTTATGTATTCTTTATAGACTAACTTATAAAGAGTAAGCTATATAATGTCAAGTATAAGTAGTTGCCAATGCGCTGAAAAGTGCACTGCTCTCTGTGGCTTCAGATAACAATGAAGTATCCAATTCAAAGGCTGTGAACTGTATACAGTCATCAATTTCCTGCTCATGTGGTGGGGTGTAATTTTCTAACGGATGTTTGTTCTTCAAGGTCATCACGTCATATTGCCCTGCCAACAATGAGCCCATCGCCAGAGTACGCCAGGTAATGTCAATAAGGTCTCACAGTTCTATCAGAGTAAACCACTGTCACCATTTTGGGATGTAAACCACTGTCGCCATTTTGGGATGTAAACCACTGTCACCATTTTGGGATGTAAACCACTGCTACCATTTTGCAATTTAACACAGAAATTGTGCATGGCCCTAATGGTGGTTTTCTATTAAATTCTACTCACCTAGACGTCAACCTTATTTGTTTAAAAATGTCCGACCAGCTCATTTTCCAAAAGCTTCTGAATGGCCTTGTCTTCAAGGCGTCAGTTGCTACTTAATTGTTCAAGCCAAACCAGGTTTACATTCCTAATGCTTCCCTACAGATCAAAAGTCCAGTATTAATCAACAGACCTGGATTCAGTTACTTTAACTATTTTTTTGTTTTAAGTCTCGACGGAGCCTTACTGACCCCAATGTAAAACGTTAACGTAGTGAAGTTACTGGATACCGCTTCTTCTTTTGATCAGGCAACCATGGCAGAATATGAAGAAACTGTGCAGAAATCGAGGGAAGCCTGGAAGGTGTGGGCAGATGTAAGTATGGTGACTTAACCAAGAATGTGTCCTCATTGCTAATTTCATTTCACCTTTGAACACGCCAACACAAAAAAATCTAATTTTCTTGTTAAATCTAGATTCCGGCCCCTAAAAGAGGAGAGATTGTGCGTCAGATTGGCGACGCATTGAGGAAAAAGATCAAAGTCCTGGGCAGTTTGGTAAGAGCGCTGTAGTCTGTGCTGCAATCACACATTAAAAGGGTTACATAACTACGATGATCAGCTTCACAGTAGCTCCATATACATTGACACAACATCCTAGAACTTGTCTCGTTGGTGCTTGAGGGGAGAGGACAGAACCATGCTAATAAGGGATGCAGTACTCAAAATCGAACAGTGCTCAAAAAGGAAACTGTTTTCTGTTCGTAGGTGTCCCTGGAGATGGGGAAGATCTATGTTGAGGGAGTCGGTGAGGTGCAGGAATACGTTGACGTCTGTGACTACGCTGTTGGACTGTCTCGCATGATCGGAGGTCCAGTTCTCCCCTCTGAAAGTAAGTCTGCAGTTATCAATCCATTTAAATATTGTCTATTTGCAGGAGGGTGGTAGTGGGGTTTAGAAAACAGTGTGCAGGCTTTTACTCCATTCCTGCTCTAACACTCCTGATCCTACTCATCAGTTGCTCACCACGAACTTGAGAACAGGGCCACAGCTCTAGCATCTGTCCATATAGTCTTATTCATTATGATCTAAAAAAAGCTCAACTAATCCTAGATCTGCACTCCTACTCTGAGATGCTTTGTGGATACGGGCCCAGGACTGGAGTACAAGCCTGTGCACACAGTAGTGTTCCAGGACCGATGTTGGAGAATCCTGCGATGATGGTGTTAAAGACATTTAGAAAAGAAAAGTCTTCAGTTTAAGCGATTTCTCTTTAGGACCGGGCCACGCGCTGATCGAGATGTGGAACCCTGTGGGTCTGGTGGGCATCATCACAGCCTTCAACTTCCCTGTGGCCGTCTACGGCTGGAACAACGCCATCGCCCTCATCTGTGGCAACGTCTGCCTCTGGTGAGCGCCCACAGGGTCACGCTGTTAACTGTTCTACGTCACTGAAATGATATTTGTAACAGTCTTCGTCTCTCTACCAAAACGAAACTGGCAATGTCGCAAATAACTTCTGCAAGGGGACTCGGGCTTCTCTGTAAGGACTCAAACCTGTTTGAAGGGAATCAGGTTCACATTATGGCAGTGTACACAGCTCCTATTCCAGCTCTGCAATGTTTTTGTGTTGAATTTCCTCTTTAGGAAAGGAGCTCCCACCACCCCTCTCACCAGTGTAGCTGTAACCAAGTAGGTGTCTTTGCGTACTTTATCGGAGGTTGAAGAGTTAATGCAAATTCTCTTATTTTAGTTACTGTCATGTTGAAGAGAAAATGTAGACTAAATGTAAATTGTTCATACTCCAAAATGGATGACTCAATTAAACCACCAAACCAATTTTCATCAACACACAGATGGTTAGAAACGTGTAGAATTGGGTTAGATTGTGCTCAGTCGTGCGTGTACACACGTGTTCCAACAGAATCGTGGCCGACGTGTTGGAGCAAAACAACCTGCCTGGTGCTATCTGCTCCATGACATGCGGTGGCGCTGACATCGGGTGAGTCTCCTGCCCTAGTCAAACGCTTATCACTCACTGACTTCTGTCCATTCTCCTGGTACACTACTCCCTAGAAATGAAAAATAATTGGATTGGTGTAGGCATGGGCAAGAGGGAGTGTCCACCATATTTCTTACACTAGTCATTTCCTTTCGAACCCACAGCACAGCAATGTCCAAGGACGAGCGCGTCGACCTGGTCTCATTCACTGGCAGCACCCACGTGGGCAAGATGGTGGCCATGATGGTGCAGGAGAGGTTTGGTGAGTCGGCACCTCATCGTCCACATTTGTTTCACCTCTCAACCAAACATGACCACATTTGGGAAGCATTGCTTTCTTTTATTTTTTTATAACATTAAGTGTTTTTTTTGTACAGGTCGTAATTTGCTGGAGCTTGGCGGGAACAACGCCATCATAGGTAAGGGTGTGAAGACACTACATTAAATAGATAGCCAATTATGATTAGGTTGTAGCTTGTTGGTCATTGTCATGATACTGGGACATGATACTCAGTAGTTGTACATGCATGAGCAGACAGATTTATGAATTGCCTCACAAAATAGCTGTGAGGCTATAAAAGTATGATAATTACGACTATGAAAATACTAGTCTGTCCATAAAGTTACCAGTCACTTAGATACAATTCCTAAGACATTAAATGGTGTATAAACGGTTATGTGTGTCTTCAGTGTTTGAGGATGCTGATCTGAGCCTTGTGGTGCCTTCTGCCGTCTTTGCTTCTGTGGGAACTGCTGGACAACGCTGCACCACCACCAGGAGGCTGGTAAGTAGACAGCAACATAAAGGACCACAATGCTCATATCTGACCAATGCAGCAGGCACACACATATACAGTTGAAGTCGGAAGTTTACATACACTTAGGTTGGAGTCATTAAAACTTGTTTTTCAACCACTCCACAAATGTCTTGTTAACAAACTATAGTTTTGGCAAGTCGGTTAGGACATCTACTTTGTGCAGGACACAAGTAATTCTTCCAACAATTGTTTACAGACAGATTATTTCACTTTTAATTCACTGTATCACAATTCCAGCGGGTCAGAAGTTTACATACACTAAGTTGACTGTGCCTTTAAACAGCTTGGAAAATTCCAGAAAATGATGTCATGGCTTTAGAAGCTTCTGATAGGATAATTGACATCATTTGAGTCAATTGGAGGTGTACCTGTGGATGTATTTCAAGGTCTACCTTCAAACTCAGTGCCTCTTTGCTTGACATCATGGGAAAATCAAAAGAAATCAGCCAAAAAAATTGTAGACCTACAATCCAAGGCCCTGTTTGAATTATTTTACACTCCGTTTCTCCTTCCTTTAAGTTACCGATGACTTTGTTTTAGATGCTGCACGGAAGCATCCATGACGTAGTGGTGGAGAGGGTAGCCAAAGCCTACAAACAAGTCCGCATTGGAGACCCCTGGGACCGTAAGTCCTTCTGTAAAATGGATCAGCCAATTCTGTACAACTTTAATACTAAGATGGCTGAACATGAGACCGCAATACAAGTGTGAATCACATGTTGCATGTTGATTTAATATAAATGTCCCCCTTTTCCCCTACAGCGAGCACTATGTACGGCCCGCTCCACACCAAGCAGGCTGTGGACCAGTACCTGGCAGCCATTCAACAGGCTAAGCAACAGGGTGGCACTGTAGTGTGTGGAGGAAAGGTACTGTACTGTGGTCCTACTGTGGAATTAGAGCACCTCTGTGTGATGTGGGCTGTTAGGAACAAACCATGTGTGAAGAAGTCTCTATTGATACTCTGTATGGAGTCTAAAGGAACGTTAATATGCCATTTTAAGAGGACACGCCTTAAGTTGAAAAATGGCACTTGCACTACACAATCTCTCTCACAATTTCTCTCTAGCATAAATGATCAATTTGGAACCCAGTAGAAAGTGCAAATAAGACTACAAGCCGGTATCTGCTAATGTATGGAATAGCTGTCAATTAAAACCTGAACAGTGGGAGTATCAGAGTTGCAGGCTTTATTGTTTTGTTTTGGTCGCCAGGTGATGGATCGTCCTGGAAACTACGTGGAGCCCACCATCATCACAGGACTGGCTCACGATGCGCCCATCGTTCACACCGAGACCTTTGTCCCCATCCTCTACGTCCTCAAGTTCCAGGTAGGACATCCATTACCTCCTGCCTCAGGAGCCTGGTTAAACCAGATGGAATGCTGCACTCAGTCTGGTTCAACCAGGTAAGCTGTACCCTGCGCAATGTTGAAAACCAGAGAAGGTGGCTACTGGCCCATTTTGGTTCCTGGTTAATCAGGGGGAAAAATCAAATCCCTGCTAACTCTTATCTCTGTTGTCCACTCAGACTGAGGAGGAGGCGTTTGCCTGGAACAACGAGGTCAAGCAGGGCCTCTCCAGCAGCATCTTCACCAAGGACATGGGCAGAGTCTTCCGCTGGCTGGGGTAAGAGCTGGGTGGTGTGTGTGAAGTCCCTCTGATACGACGCAGTAGTTCCAGAATGTTAGTGGGATTTGGGTTGTGGCTGAGGACTGGGTCTTAGCTTGAAAACAGGTTTGATCCACTTGATGGACACCAAGAATACTCCCAAAAGCCTCAGGTGGACCACAGCACACAACGCTGTGTATACAGTACAACATCTAGTCTGTGTCTAAGTGGTGTAGACCTTGGAAAATGGAGGTAGGCCTATTCATTGTAAACATGCTTTCTTCCTCTAGACCTAAAGGATCGGACTGCGGCATCGTGAACGTCAACATTCCTACCAGCGGAGCTGAGATTGGAGGAGCTTTCGGTACGTTGGCTGTCTGTCCGTCTGTCTGTAGACTTTTCTTCCCTGTGTGCGTTAGGCTAACGTGTGTGTGTGTGTGTGTGTGTGTGTTCCAGGTGGGGAGAAACACACGGGAGGGGGACGGGAGTCTGGCAGCGACTCTTGGAAGCAGTACATGAGAAGGTCCACATGGTGAGTGAATAAAATAAATGCTCTCTGCCAGATCACACCCCACTGGAATATTTCAGTTTGTTCCACATCTCTTTATGGCAGACCCTCTATATCTATCACAGTTGGAACACTGCCATGTAAATAATGTAATGCATAAGCCCCAAATTCACTGCGCTATGAACCATGGTTTTACCAGGGTCTCCCTTCAGTATATTTGCGTTATCAGACTCCTTATAAAGGGCTGGAAAGAATAAACTATTTTAATTGAGCATTGGGAAAATATGGATACTTGATAGAATAGGAAAACTGTCTAACTGTTCTTCTCCCCTTTCAGCACTATCAACTACAGCAAGGATCTTCCTCTAGCTCAGGGAATCAAATTTGAGTGAAGCGGGCACACAAGGAACCAGGACCCAGTCAACCTTGATGAATCCATGAGGGAAACTAAAACACTAACTAACCATTTGGACTTTGCATAGTTTATTCTCCAAAATGCTAAACTTCTGTCCTAGCAACTTTTACAATCAGAAGATTAATTGGAATTGGCCAAGTGGGGCAACCGGATGCATTTGTGCCTTTTGGGTTGGTAAAGGTGGTGGAATGTGGTTGTAGAATTTGTTTATTTTGTTGTGACTGTAAGGGTTAGTTGCAAATGGAAAGTTAATACTCCCATTTTCTATTGTAAAGATGTTACATGTGTGCTGAAACGGTCAAATGGAACTAACCACCCTAGTTGTGCACTTTGTTTGTAGCACTTAACTTTAGTACTCCACTCTGCTTTCTAAAACTGTACCAGTAATACTGTACCAGGTACTTTGTACAAATAAATCATGCCTTTATTTTGGAAAGATTTGATTAATTATTTTAGTGTTAGATTTTTATTGCAGACAGCAAAACAAATTCACAAGCAATATATTGGTGTCTGGCGCACCTGTGAAAATGTTGAATCGTATCACTTCCTATTTCCCATGATAAATTAAGTGGTGTAAATGTCATGCATGTAGCCTAATATGGTCCATATGTTACATAATGCAATACAAACGTGACATGCCTGCCAACTGTTTGTACTGTAGTGTGTACACATCTTGGCTCCACTAGGGGCGCCATGGAGCCTGAAATTAAGGTTTATCCAACTCCTCTTGATGCTCTGCAGTTGCCGTCGGGATGATGAAGGATAACAGACAGCTAGGGAAATGGCTCTTATTGCTTTGAAATGAATGATTACCAGATTTTTTGCATAAACCATTGGGCTGGGATGGTTTGGTCGGCGGCTGACTGTCAGGTAATTTAACAAATTAATTATATAGCATAGTTCGCGAAGCCAAGGATGTAACATTGCTATGTTGTGACTGCTAGTTAGCAAGTTAGCCTCGGCAGAATTGAATACCAATGAACGTGGGCAGTCTTGACACGTAGCAGTAAACACAGGCAGATTTGCAGTAGACCCATTATAAAATCCAGGACATGCACGAATGTAATTTGGGTTGTCGTAGTATGCACTCGTCAGATTGTTTGAGGAATGTTTCATTGCAAATGTAGGTAACTAGTTAACGTTAGCTAGTTTACAACGTTATAAAGCTGGCTGTCAGCTCAGCCTCTGACGTGACACGTGTGAGAAACAGAATAAATGATAAACGCTGTATAGCCTATGGATGAAACGTGTGAGTGAATGCATGAATAAATATAAAAGTTGTTATAGCTGTTTTAAAATGATTAGTTAATTCTGCTCTAGTGAATTCATAACACTTCTAGCTATTTGACAACTTCAGGTAGCCTAGTTGGATAGGCAAGGACGTGTATAGATCCCCACAGTGGAGGTGTCATAAAACCGATAAACCCAGGGAAATGGTTCAAATCGTTTTTCCAGCATAAAGTTTTTCCCATAGGGGATTTTTTTTTTAGAAACACTTAAAATAAGGGCTATGTTTCATGTAGGCTTACCCTGACGTGATGTTTTGATAATCTTGTGAATCTCTCTTGGACAAGGTGACTTTTATCAATATATTCTGCCCTATTTACTCTCAGATTCGAAAATGCTAATTAGCATCAAAGGAGACATCATGCAAAACTACAAATCCCTGCAAGTCATCTCTAGCTGACACATTTGCTAACAGTTCACAGAATTGTCCATTTAAATACATTTAGCCAATTTATTTATTACTACATTTAGCTAACATTAGTTAATCTAGAGATTCTTACCTTTGCCAAGATTCGGCAGTCTCATTCAGATCATGGCATTTGTAGTTCTTTAATATAGCTAATTAGCATTTCATTTTTGTGGGGTATATACAGGCGTATATATTGATAAGTGTCCTTTGTCCTAGAGACATTTACACAGTTATCAAAATGTCACGCCAGTGTAGCCTACACGAAACACAGCCCTTATTTTAAGTGTTTCTAAAATCCCCTATGGGAAAAATGAATGGTGGAAAAATTATTGGAACCATTTCCCTGTTTGACCGCTAGGTTTTATGGGTATTATGACTCATACTGTGGTAGTCTATAAACAACATGGCATTGGTTCATAAGACCATCTGATATGGCATGCTTACCCGGTACTGCTTTGTCTCCCTGTGTGAATGTGTGGGTGAAGTTAAAAATCCATAAATGTATTACAACTTTCTGTCTCTCATTTGCAGATGATATCTACTTGATGGATTCCCATGAATATTATTGTTAGAGTGCAACCAACTGCCTCAATCACTGAAGACTGTTTGACAAAGTATCACCTTGCTTGACAGAACAGGTGCTTCTTGTGAAGGAGTGCTCCAAACTGTCCTCGATTTACTGAACTGGAAAGCAAAATGAAGATATCCCAAACCATAAATCATGACTCTGGTTTACCTGTCGATTTGACGGACGTATAAAATAATCTCTTGATGTTTCGGTGTGTGTCTGCAGGATACTGACTATTTTTCTCACACACACACATTAAAGGACATCTTCTTGTATCAAACCAGAGTTCCAAAAGAGGACCATCAAGATGTTTTCGGCTCTTAAGAAGCTGGTGGGCACCGAGCCTGGCCAGCTAGGAAACAAAAACATTCCAGCTGGTTTGCAGTCAATGAACCAGAGCCTACAGAGAAGGTTTGCCAAGGGAGTACAGTACAACAGTAAGTCATTCAATATCAAGAAGACCTGAAGCCCGGGATGTTGCCTTAAAGTAAATGTCCAGTGAAAATCTAACTATCATATTCTGTTAACTCATACCCAAATAATGTTGTAGACTCGTTCTACACTCGTATTTGTGGCCAGTGCATATATTGGAGAAAAAGAAAACACTTCAAACTCTCAAACAGACCATTTCAAACATGCTTGCTATGTCCTCATAGGACATGATGTCATGTTAGCTCATTTTATAAACAGTTTGACTTTTTCATACTCTGTGCTCACACAACTCTGTTAGTACAGTGTTGTAGGACTACTCTGTAGCTCAATTGGTAGAGCATGGCGCTTGTAACGCCAGGGTAGTGGGTTCGATCCCCGGGACCACGTATACGTAAAAATGTATGCGCACATGACTAAGTCGCTTTGGATAAAAGCGTCTGCTAAATGGCATATTATTATAAGATAATTAAAAATGTATCATGGATATCTGATCGCCTTACCTACTGGTCTATTTTTCAATGGGGTCGAAGCAAGTATTGTTTGTTTAGGCCTTGTCTTTTAAATGTCAAAAACAACATGTTCCATGCCTGCAGCAGGATTGCAGGATGCCTGCAGCCGTTAATTTGGAAGGAATATTATGTTTTTCGTAACCTAAGTACCTGAATGTTTCTGCACTCAACAACTTTGTCTTATCTGACTAAAGCAGAAACATACTGGCACCCAGGCTGTTTCACATGAAAGGGTTAGTTCACCCAAAATACAAATCAACTCAATTTTATGAAGAGGCCTACCTAGAATGTAGTCTTTGGACCTGGAGAGTTAGCCACCCATAATTTGAATGTGTGTGTTCAAATCAATAGGAGTGGTAGGGTCCCAGTTAGCATACTCCAGTCTGAATACCTAGGCCTAAATCGTGCCTAACTCACCAAATTTCTTCAGGAAGAGTTTGAGCTCTTCCATTATTTCAGTTATTGTTGCGTTCTCTCCATGAGAGTCTTTTGAATAATGTCACAAAAATGTCTCCCTGCTTTTCCCCTCTGTCTCTTTTAGTGAAAATCATCATCCGCGGAGACCGGAACACGGGAAAGAGTGCCCTATGGCACCGACTACAGGGGAAGAAGTTTCTGGAAGAGTACATCCCCACACAAGAAATCCAGGTCTCTAGCATCCACTGGAACTACAAAAGTAAGAAGATGGCGAGTGTGTGTGTGAGAGAGCCACACACTAGTGGTACTCTGTAGCTCAGTTGGTGGAGCATGGTGCTTGCAATGTCAGGATAGTGGGTTTGACTCCTGGGACCACCCATATGTAAAATGTATGCACGCATGACTATAAGTCGCTTTGAATAAAAGTGTCTGCTAAATGGCGTATACTATAATGTTATTTGTACATGGCATCAAATTCTATTGGCTATAATACAGTTGAAGAAGTCGGAAGTTTACATACACTTAGGTTGGAGTCATTGAAACTTGTTTTTCATCCACTCCACACATTTCTTGTTAACAAACTATCATCATGGGAAAATCAAAAGAAATCAGCCAAGACCTCAGAATTTTTTTGTAGACCTCCACAAGTCTGGTTCATCCTTGGGAGCAATTTTCAAACGCCTGAAGGTACCACGTTCATCTGTACAAGCAATAGTACGCAAGTATAAACATCATGGGACCACGCAGCCGTCATAACCGCTCAGGAAGGAGACGAACGTACTTTGGTGCGAAAAGTGCAAATCAATCCCAGAACAACAGCAAAGGACCTTGTGAAGATGCTGGAGGAAACAGGTACAAAAGTATCCATATCCACAGTAAAACGAGTCCTATATCGATATAACCTGAAAGGCCACTCAACAAGGAAGAAGCCACTGCTCCAAAACCGCCATAAAAAAAGCCAGACTACGGTTTGCAACTGCACATGGGGACAAAGATCGTACGTTTTGGAGAAATGTCCTCTGGTCTAATGAAACAAAAATAGAACTGTTTGGCCATAATGACCATCGTTATGTTTGGAGGAAAAAGGGGAACGCTTGCAAGCCGAAGAACACCATCCCAACCGTGAAGCACGGGGGTGGCAGCATCATGCTGTGGGGGTGCTTTGCTGCAGGAGGGACTGGTGCACTTCACAAAATAGATGGCATCATGAGGAAGGAAAATTATGTGGATATATTGAAGCAACATCTCAAGACATCAGTCAGGATGTTAAAGCTTGGTCGCAAATGGGTTTTCCAAATGGACAATGACCCCAAGCATACTTCCAAAGTTGTGGCAAAATGGCTTAAGGACAACAAAGTCAAGGTATTAGAGTGGCCATCACAATGCCCTGACCTCAATCCTATAGAAAATGTGTGGGCAGACCTGAAAAGGCGTGTGCGAGCAAGGAGGCCTACAAACCTGACTCAGTTATACCAGCTCTGTCAGGAGGAATGGGCCAAAATTCACCCAACTTATTGTGGGAAGCTTGTGGAAGGCTACCCGAAATGTTTGACCCAAGTTAAACAATTTAAAGGCAATGACACCAAATACTAATTGAGTGTATGTAAACTTCTGACCCACTGGGAATGTGATGAAAGAAATAAAAGCTGAAATAAATCATTCTCTCTACTATTATTCTCACATTTCACATTCTTAAAATGAAGTGGTGATCCTAACTGACCTAAGACATGGAATTATTACTAGGATTAAATGTCAGGAATTGTGAAAAACTTAGTTTAAATGTATTTGGCTAAGGTGTATGTAAACGTCCGACTTCAACTGTATGTATTTGTATGAAGAAAACAACTGCCCAAGCCTTTCAAAAGGGCTTCCACAGAGAGAATAGCATCGTAGTATAGACCTATGTACTGAGATGTGACTTTTAAACAAAATCGAAAGATTGAACAAACCTTCAGTTTTTCACCATAGGAATGCTGTAAGCTGTAGTCAAATGTTCCCATACTGTTGATTCAGAATTGCCTGACTTGTTACAGTTTTCTTATCAAAGGCATTTTAGTGATTGGTGATTGTGTTTTTTCCCTCTTAGCGACAGACGACGTTGTCAAGGTGGAAGTTTGGGACGTGGTGGACAAAGGTGAGCCTACAGTGTTGCTCAATGTGATTTGCTGTAAAGCAAAAGTGACCAATGTCATCTGCAGTAGGCCGGACTGGGTGCAGGCTTTTGTTCCAGACAAGTAGTAACACTCCTAATTCAATGAATCTACTAATTATAGTTTTCATTTTAGATTAACTTGATCTGGTGTTACTGCAGTGCTTGGTTAGAACAAAAGCCTTTGCCCACATTGCCTCTCTGCAGAGGTGTCTTTACGTTTGGCCAACCGCTTATTTAAAGAAAGCTTACTAAAGTGTTCCTGTTGAATGTAAAACACACGTTCAACAAAATGAGGTATTCATTTAAAAAAACTGTACAATCTGTAGTTTTGTTCGCATTGAATTCCATGGAATGCTAGTTGACAGTCAATCTGTTACAAATACACTGACATAATTTAAGCCATAACACTGCCATATTGTTTTACGTCTGTGTCTGTCCGTCTTTTAAATCTGTAATTTCAACTAACTAAAAAACATTTCCAGATTAAATTTTTGTCATTCATGTTTGTGTTTTCTCATGCATTTTTCACCTCCTGTTGCCCCTGTAGGCCAAAAGCCTCCCCTCGAGGGCTTAGGTGAGAGGTAGCCTAGCCTGTGGTATTGGGAACTTGTCTAGACTACCTGTGCAGCTAGGACTGAATCCTAACCTGAGATCTACAACAAAACTTCCACTTTTGTGGAAATCTCCCATTTATGTCAATCTATTATTGATATCAATGTGTGGTTTATTTAGTTGCACTCGTGTATCTCAAGTAGGAATCAGCCCTTGCAGTGACTTTGACATCTTGTCCGGTGTGCTGTGCTTTCTGGAAACATAGGCTGGGCTATATATATATGGAGTGCTGTGTGTAGCCACGTTGTAGCCATGGCCAAGGGTTTTGTTCTATTGTAAAAAACAAGCAAAAAAACCTTCAGTGGTTTGGTGATAAGTAGCCTAAATGAAGATGACTGGACCATGAAGTGACTCTGAAAGGTTGGGATTAGAAGGCCTATGTGGTAGAATAGTGGTGATAACATTAAAGTTAGACCAGTAGATATGACAACATCACTGTACATAGCAGGGCAACTTCGTGCTTACAGAAATGAACAACAACCAAATCTGCCAAGATTACTGTCGCTATTGTCTCAACGGAGGGCACCAATTGAAGAGATAAGTCTTGACAGATTTAAATGATGTGGTTGTTGATAAATGTAATCAGGAAGACACCCGCTGTGTATGTCATGTTGCTGAGTTTACCTTTAATGTAGACTGTTGATGGATAGTATTTATATTGTAATAGTGCTGTTAGTAGATTCATGACTTTGTTTTGACATTTCTCCTCAAATGACAGGTAGTGAACACAGCAGAGAGCTGCATTTGTTAGGTGCCATTTTGAAATAACATGACCTGCTTTTCTCTCATCTTGATTATAAATACTATATATACTTTATTGTCCATTTACATGGAAATTCATTTTGTGAAGTCCGCATACAAATAGAGAAACACAACACACTATAAATAGACTTCATGATTCGGGTGGGACAGCCTCTTTCTGCCAAACACAATGTCAGCTGAATGAAAAACATTAAGAAACTATTTTAAGTTTCTCTGCATCACAATAAATCTGGAGAAAATATTACTTGAATATAACTTGCTTGCCGTTGTGGTTGAGCAAATGCCCATATTGATAAATGATCAATATGTTAGACACATGGAATTGATTTGCACATAGGCCTAAATATTTTAGCATACAGTTACCCACTGCTACTTGAAGTGTGTGCTGTCTTTCCTCTTATGCATTTTGGTATGCTATACGTCCTCTGTGTCAAACCACGGTAAGTGCCTCTCCTTAATTGCTTTTCTGCCTCGCTAATTGTAATCTCCTGTTTTCCCAACTACTGCAGGGAAAGGCAAGAAGCGAGGAGAAATGCTGAAAACTGAGAATGAACCCCAGGAGGTAAGTCCCATATTATTGTTAATCATCAATAACAAATGACCTTAATTTCTTACCTTGTCTTTTAAAATACATCCCAAAGAGAATCCCCGCTTGAAGAGCGCTCATAACAGACCTTAAAGTGTTATCTCCCTAGCCATGTCAACTGTGTCCTTTTACTTAATTAATACCTTATATAATATATTTAAGCAAAAAGGCACAAAGGGGTGTGGTATATGGCCAATATACCACGGCTAAGGGCTGTTCTTAAGCACGACGCAACGCTTGGAGTTTTCCAAAAGGCACCTGAAGGACTCTCAGACCATTCTCTGGTCTGATGAAACCAAGATTGAACTCTTTGGCCTGAATGCCAAGCGTCACGTCTGGAGGAAACCTGGCACCATCCCTACAGTGAAGCATGGTGGTGGCAGGGACTGGGAGACTAGTCAGGATCGAGGGAAAGATAAACAGAGTAAAGTACAGAAAGATCCTTGATGAAAACCTGCTCCAGAACGCTCAGGACCTCAGACTGTGGCGAAGGTTCACCTTCCAACAGGACAACGACACTAAACACACAGCCAAGACAATGCAAGATTGGCTTCAGGACCCGATTGAACATCTCTGGAGAGACCTGAAAATAGCTGTGCAGCAACGCTCCCCATCCAACCTGACAGAGCTTGAGAAGACTGGGAGAAACTCCACAAATATAGGTGTGCCAAGCTTGTAGCATCATACCCAAGAAGACTCGAGGCTGTAATCGCTGCCAAAGGTGCTTCAACAAAGTACTGAGTAAAGGGTCTGAATACTTATGTAATTGTGATATTTCAATTTTTTATTTTTTTTATAAATTTGCAAACATTTCTGAAAACCTGTTTTTGCTTTGTCATTATGGAGTATTGTGTGTAAATTGATGAGGGGAAAAAACAAATGTAAACCATTTTAGAATAAGGCTGTAACGTAACAAAATGTGGAGAAAGTCAAGGGGTCTGAATACTTTCCGAATGCATAGCTCTGGATATCAATGAATGAAGGCCTAATGGAGGATGGTTTTCTCCTCTGTTGTGTTACTAGAATGAGACTGAGATGGCTCTGGATGCAGAGTTCCTGGATGTGTACAAGAACTGTAATGGAGTCATCATGATGTTCGACATCACCAAACAATGGTGAGCCTCTCTGTCTCTCTTTCTCTTTATCTCTCTCCTGTCCTCTTTCTGCTTTTACCTTCTATAGATCCCTCTCTTTCTCCCTGTCTGACTTTCTTTCTGTTTCTCCTTCACAATACACATCATGTAAAATTACTTGGGCTACAGAGCAACTAGACAGTCAAGAATCCAATTATATCTGGGTCAGTGTGTGACAGCCAGTGGTACGACTGTCTGACCCAGGTCAGTGTGTGACAGCCAGTGGTACGACTGTCTGACCCAGGTCAGTGTGACAGCCAGTGGTACGACTGTCTGACCCAGGTCAGTGTGACAGCCAGTGGTACAATCTGACCCAGGTCAATGTGACAGCCAGTGGTAGAACTGTCTGACCCAGGTCAGTGTGACAGCCAGTGGTACGATCTGACCCAGGTCAGTGTGACTGCCAGTGGTGCGACTGTCTGACCCAGGTCAGTGTGTGACAGCCAGTGGTACGACTGTCTAACCCAGGTCAGTGTGTGAAAGCCAGTGGTACGACTGTCTGACCCAGGTCAGTGTGTGACAGCCAGTGGTACGACTGTCTGACCCAGGTCAGTGTGTGACAGCCAGTGGTACGACTGTCTGACCCAGGTCAGTGTGTGACAGCCAGTGGTACGACTGTCTGACCCAGGTCAGTGTGACAGCCAGTGGTACGACTGTCTGACCCAGGTCAGTGTGACAGCCAGTGGTACGATCTGACCCAGGTCAATGTGACAGCCAGTGGTAGAACTGTCTGACCCAGGTCAGTGTGACAGCCAGTGGTAGAACTGTCTGACCCAGGTCAGTGTGACAGCCAGTGGTACGATCTGACCCAGGTCAGTGTGACAGCCAGTGGTACGACTGTCTGACCCAGGTCAGTGTGTGACAGCCAGTGGTACGACTGTCTGACCCAGGTCAGTGTGTGAAAGCCAGTGGTACGACTGTCTGACCCAGGTCAGTGTGTGAAAGCCAGTGGTACGACTGTCTGACCCAGGTCAGTGTGTGACAGCCAGTGGTAGAACTGTCTGACCCAGGTCAGTGTGTGACAGCCAGTGGTACGACTGTCTGACCCAGGTCAGTGTGTGACAGCCAGTGGTACGACTGTCTGACCCAGGTCAGTGTGTGACAGCCAGTGGTGCGACTGTCTGACCCAGGTCAGTGTGTGACAGCCAGTGGTACGACTGTCTGACCCAGGTCAGTGTGTGACAGCCAGTGGTACGACTGTCTGACCCAGGTCAGTGTGTGAAAGCCAGTGGTACGACTGTCTGACCCAGGTCAGTGTGTGACAGCCAGTGGTACGACTGTCTGACCCAGGTCAGTGTGTGAAAGCCAGTGGTACGACTGTCTGACCCAGGTCAGTGTGTGAAAGCCAGTGGTACGACTGTCTGACCCAGGTCAGTGTGTGAAAGCCAGTGGTACGACTGTCTGACTCAGGTCAGTGTGTGACAGCTAGTGGTACGACTGTCTGACCCAGGTCAGTGTGTGACAGCCAGTGGTGCGACTGTCTGACCCAGGTCAGTGTGTGACAGCCAGTGGTACGACTGTCTGACCCAGGTCAGTGTGTGAAAGCCAGTGATACGACTGTCTGACCCAGGTCAGTGTGTGACAGCCAGTGGTACGACTGTCTGACCCAGGTCAGTGTGTGAAAGCCAGTGGTACGACTGTCTGACCCAGGTCAGTGTGTGAAAGCCAGTGGTACGACTATCTGACCCAGGTCACAAAGACGTGCACAGATCTGGAAAAAAAGTATCTCCGATTATTAGGAGTGTCTGTTTGAAGAGCCAGAACTTGATAACCCACCTCCAGTTGAGTCTTTGTGAATTACTTCGACCAAGGCTTGTTTTAGGAGTTATTGTGCAGCTAGCTGTCAGTGGTTTGACGAGATATCGTATTTCAGTTCACTAATTTACTTTTTTGCTCTTGATGAGAAAAATAAAAGGTTCCCAGTTTTGCATCTGTAGATATCCCACCTTTACTAATATAATTTGTATATTGAAGAACCACACAAGATTGACATTATAGTTAGTCAGTTATTGAGACACGATCACCCTCTTCCTATGCATTTAAAAAAAATCTAAAGTCTGAGTGTTTTTGAATCTCTCCTTAATTTGTATATTTATTAACAATTAACCTACTACAATACCCTTTCATTCTTCCCTCTAGCTTATATTTTGCGCTCAAGTCATGGGTCTATTTCACAGGACATTTGACTACATCGTGCGGGAGCTGCCCAAAGTGCCCACCCACGTGCCCATCTGTGTGCTGGGCAACCAGAGGGACATGGGCGAACACCGGGTCATCCTGCCCGACGACACCCGAGAGTTCCTCTGTCAACTCAACAGGTAGGGGGCGCCACTACGGCCGCGGGGTACATTCAGTTGACCCATTCTGTTACTCTCAAGGAGTTGTGATGGTCAATGCTTTGCAGGAATGTACCACTTCCTAGTGTTTTCTTCTCCAATGGTAAAAGTGTGCAAAACTCTCTACCCTCCACTATCTACAGGGTGCTACATCACTCACATGCAGAAATATCTGTCTCGAAGGGCCACTTTTAAGGGAGTTTTGCACTGTAACTCCTGAACTAAGCATGTTGAAATCTCTAGCTTTGTTAGTCTTTGTCAATAGTCTTCATGAAACACAGTCCTGATCAGCGATGTAGTGGTGAAAAAATTGGTGGGTAAACTGGCTCCCTATACTTTCAATGCATTTTTCTGCAAAAGGTGTGTGAGCTTTGTTACTTGTGTTTACCCTCCGCTACACCACTGGTCCTGATATGTCCTCTACCTGCTTTGTGTTTCAGGCCTCCAGGTTCTTCTTACATCCACTACGCTGAATCTTCCATGAAGAACGGCTTTGGCCTCAAGTACCTGCACCGCTTCTTCAACATCCCCTTCTTACAGCTTCAGGTCAGTCCAAACAAAATGGCTGCTTCTTCAACATCCCCTTCTTACAGCTTCAGGTCAGTCCAAACAAAATGGCTGCTTCTTCAACATCCCCTTGTTACAGCTTCAGGTCAGTCCAAACAAAATGGCTGCTTCTTCAACATCCCCTTACAGCTCCAGGTCAGTCCAAACAAAATGGCTGCTTCTTCAACATCCCCTTCTTACAGCTTCAGGTCAGTCCAAACAAAATGACAGCTTCTTCAACATCCCCTTCTTACAGCTTCAGGTCAGTCCAAACAAAATGGCTGCTTCTTCAACACCCCGTTCTTACAGTTACAGGTCAGTCCAAACAAAATGGCTGCTTCTTCAACATCCCCTTCTTACAGCTACAGGTCAGTCCAAACAAAATGGCTACTTCTTCAACATCCCCTTCTTACAGCTACAGGTCAGTCCAAACAAAATGGCTGCTTCTTCAACATCCCCTTCTTACAGCTTCAGGTCAGTCCAAACAAAATGACTGCTTCTTCAACATCCCCTTCTTACAGCTTCAGGTCAGTCCAAACAAAATGGCTGCTTCTTCAACACCCCGTTCTTACAGTTACAGGTCAGTCCAAACAAAATGGCTGCTTCTTCAACATCCCCTTCTTACAGCTACAGGTCAGTCCAAACAAAACGGCTGCTTCTTCAACATCCCCTTCTTACAGCTACAGGTCAGTCCAAACAAAATGGCTACTTCTTCAACATCCCCTTCTTACAGCTACAGGTCAGTCCAAACAAAATGGCTGCTTCTTCAACATCCCCTTCTTACAGCTGCAGGTCAGTCCAAACTAAATGGCTACTTCTTCAACATCCCCTTGTTACAGCTTCATGTCAGTCCAAACAAAATGGCTGCTTCTTCAACATCCCCTTCTTACAGCTACAGGTCAGTCCAAACAAAATGGCTGCTTCTTCAACATCCCCTTCTTACAGCTTCAGGTCAGTCCAAACAAAATGGCTGCTTCTTCAACATCCCCTTCTTACAGCTGCAGGTCAGTCCAAACAAAATGGCTGCTTCTTCAACATCCCCTTCTTACAGCAGCAGGTCAGTCCAAACAAATTGGCCGCTTCAACATTCCTATGGAATATGTGGAAAAGTCCCCCTTTTTCTCCTAGATTGGTCCTTCGAGCTGTATATATACGAGTTGCCCCTAATTACTGATACAGGGTCAGATTGTCCCGTTTGGCTCAGTTGGTAGAGCATGGCGCTTGCAACGCCAGGGTTGTGGGTTCGATTCCCACGGGGGAAAAAAGTATGAAAATGTATTCACTCTCTACTGTAAGTCACTCTGGATAAGAGCGTCTGCTAAATGAGTAAAATGTAAGAAAGAAAAAAATTCAGCACCTTAATGGTTACGGATAGGTGAAGGGAAGGGTTGTCTAATCTTAGACCTGCAACTTCTACCTCGAGCTTCCTACAGATGCAGTTTAGTCAAAACAAAATGGCCGCCATCGAGGCCCAATTGGTCATATATGGCATCCCCTCTACCCATGAGCCCTCTCTCTATTCATGCTGACTTCATCAATAAGTAACACAGGGAAAGAGAAGCCGATACTCTTTTTAAGTGAATGATGAACTACCACCCCAGTATGTGTCAGAGATGATCAGACTTGGCTATTGTAGACTCTGCTTCGGTGTTGTGCATCGATGTCTTGAGAGTAGGGTATAAATATGCTGCACACCCTGGCTTGCTGTAAGGTTCAACGCTGTAACTTTACTCTTACGAACGCTGCCTTGTCCACGGTTGGTGTTAAACATTTACAGAGTCATTGTTCATTCAGTGGTGTTACATTATTCAAGGCGAGATTGACAATGGGGCACAGAGTCCTGTATCCTCTCGTCTTCTGTCGTTTTAATTATGGCTGAAAAGGAACGTTCAAGTTGTATTAGTCGTATGTACAGGATACATGTGTTATACACTGTCCAAACGAATGCTTACTTGCAGGTTCCTTCTCAATGCAACTACAGTAATAAATAATAAAACAATACGAACACAAAGTAAATGGCTCAGTAGAATATAATATATTAGCATAAGTATAATACAGGAAGGCACAATTTAGTATAGACATGGACAAACGTTTCCTCGATAACCTGACATCTTTAGCCTTTTCCTTCCTGTCTTGTTCTATCTGAAATGCATGGTTGAGCACCTGGGCTGAATCTCATGAATGTTTCAGTGCAGGGTAGTATGGCTTCTCGCTCCCTTCTTCACGGATCTATTTCTCCGTAAGTTCAGAGGGAGGTGGAAGCAAAAGAGAGACTGGAGTGGAGGATGAGGGAATCAGAGAGAAAAGGGAAGAGCGTAGGATGAAGGGATAGGAGGATGGAAGGGAAAGGTTGCCTCATGACTTTTGAAGAACTCAGGTAATTGCCTAAACTAGCGTAGAACAATGCTACATCTCACCGTTACAGGAAAACCAGACTGCACGGAAATAAAATGTTGTTCCATTATCTACAGATCTCTTGCATACATCAAAACTTCAAATGTTGTTTTAGAAATTTCTATCTTTCTCTCAAGGGATTTCATTTCTTAATAGCTAACTACAGATATAGGCCTAGCTCAGATATTGCTGTGTGAAACCCTTCCGGATGGAAACTCTTAAGAGCTTGAGTGCCTCTCTGCTTCATTTCCCACAAAACTACACATCCCTGATAAATGCCATGTCCCACGACAGTGGTTTGAGGTTTCGCTGACATGAAAGCCTTTCCGTGTTTTCCACAAGTACCTGGAGTAGCCAGCCTAATAGAAAATGTAGCCAGCCTGGCCTCACCGGGCTTGTCGCCTTGGGTTCGAAAACATTTGCCGAACGACCTACATTTTGGTTGTCTCTGGTACATTCTAATGCCTTGATTCCATCCGAAATACACAGCAAAATTAATTTACCTATCAAATTGGAAAAAGTAGTTGTGGTATTGTGTAGAAGGACATGACTTTACAATTTATATGGATGAAAATGGATGAATTCAGTGTATTGTTAGTTGTTTTGCATATTGTCTAGGCTTATATGATCAGGACTATTTTCTAAGTAAATGAATATTAAACCTTTTTTAACATTTAACCTGTCTTCTCTTGAGATTAAAGTCTTATTTACAGGTTTACTGCAAGATATGAATTGCCACAATGATGTTTGTTCTTCAAGTTATGTATTTTAAATAGCCCATGGCCCACATCATCTTGAAAAATTAATGAAATGTGGCTGCTATATGAAACACGCAAAATAAAATAAATGAAATGTGGCTGCTATATGAAACACGCAAAATAAAATAAATGAAATGTGGCTGCTTTATGAAACACGCAAAATAAAATAAATGAAATGTGGCTGCTATATGAAACACGCAAAATAAAATAAATGAAATGTGGCTGCTATATGAAACACGCAAAATAAAATAAATGAATGTGCAGGAAAACAAGAATAAGACTTAAGTGGATTTTGACTCATCGTTACCACTTAGGTACATTACATGGGACGTGCAAATTCAGGGCTCTACGATAAACATTTTTACAAGGATCACAAAGTAAGTATTTGAGGAAGAGTTTTTGCGATAAGAAATTACTAAAAGTTCATAAATTAAAGGTTTTTGGGGTGTTCCATGCTCAATAAAATAAAATGTTCAGCTGCCCCTTTAAGCGGCGGGCGTTTACCGTGGTTGAGGTGGGATTCCCATGTCTGTTTGAGAGATGAGATTCTCTGACAACCCTTTGCTAGTAGCAGTTGAGCAAACTCAAACTAACAGTGAACAACAATCTAGTGTGTGAACAAAACGATGTAAATAGCCAAGAAACACGAGGACAAAGTCACACATTCGTAGACTTTTGGGTAAATTAGACCAACTTCTATGCTTGTGTGCTTCTAAAAATGAATCTTTCAGCACTTCACTCACATTGCGCACAGCACCCCAGGAACTGTTGCTGCGGTCCAGGCACTGTTGCTGCGCGCAAGGTGGGATATATGGAACTCTACGTAGTTCTTTGCATAGAAATAATAAATAATTCTTATTTCTATGGTTCTTTGTGTGATTAGCTACCAGCTATGAAACAAAATGGCAGAATTACATGTGCTCATTCTTACGTTTTCCAGTTCGCACACATCTATTTTTAGGCGTTTATGCGAGTGAAATGGTCGCACTGTAGAGCCCTGAAATTCACTCACACGGTTGGTTTGACTGCAACGTGATTGACTGCAACCAACCACAGCGCACACAAATCACGCTGCCCACAGGTACCGAGAGGCAGGACAGACAGCAGACTGTCAAACCAGCAGTGTTTCCCTGTCATCACTCGCTTTGTGACTGACAGGCGCCGGTCCTATCAATAGATCGCTAGAAGAGGACTATGCAGACTTTTTCTGACTAGCGAATTGAAAAGTAGCCTAGTTAAAGCTGCAATATGTAACTTTTAAGCGACCCAACCAAATTCACATAGAAATATGAGTTATAGATCTGTCATTCTTTTTGAAAGCATGTCTAAGAAGCGGTAAATCTGTTGTTCTATGTCTGCTATTTCTATGCTTCCTGGTCTTACTTTCGGCTTTGTACACTAGCTTCAAACAGTTGAAAATACAATATTGTTTGTTATGGAAAATATATTTTGCAGCAGTTTCGATGGTACTATGATTCTCTACACTATACTTGCTTATTTTGGCACATAAACAGAAATTAGGTGAACAATTAGAATTTTAGCAACCAGGAAATGGTGAAGCGATTTCTGCATAGTGCACCTTTAATTTAAGTGGATAAAGTAGGCGCTAGTGGAAAACACTGGAGAGCTAGTTGATGTGTCCAGAAGAGTTAGTTGATGTGTCCAGAAGAGTTAGTTGATGTGTCCAGAAGAGCTAGTTGATGCGTCCAGAAGAGCTAGTTGATGCGTCCAGAAGAGCTAGTTGATGCGTCCAGAAGAGCTAGTTGATGCGTCCAGAAGAGCTAGTTGATGCGTCCAGAAGAGTTAGTTGATGTGTCCAGAAGAGCTAGTTGATGCGTCCAGAAGAGCTAGTTGATGCGTCCAGAAGAGTTAGTTGATGTGTCCAGAAGAGTTAGTTGATGCGTCCAGAAGAGTTAGTTGATGTGTCCAGAAGAGTTAGTTGATGCGTCCAGAAGAGTTAGTTGATGCGTCCAGAACCACAGAAATAGAGGAAGACATGTTGCATCAGCTTGCTGCATTCTATCAAATGCCTGGGCCAAATTAATGACTATAATTATATGACATTTGCATAATTTATTTGGTGCTTTTGAGGACAATAAAGTCACAATCCAGAATTTACAGTACATTCACATAAACCTTCTTTAGGCCTTTATGCAATTCAAATAGATATTTAGTTTCTTCAGGTGTGTTCTAGCAGGGCTGGATCAAAAACCAGCAGACCCGGTAGGAGGGTTGGCCACCCCTCTGCTAAACCATTGGTTTTGTGGTGTCTGTGGTAAATGGTTGAGCATCGCTCATTTGGATTGGTTGGTTATTGTTGGTGCTGTTTTGTTTTATATTGATTAACTGTCCACAGCTTTCCTTGACTGATAGACTTGCCTCTATCTCTTTCTCAGAGGGAGACCCTGCTGAGACAACTGGAGACCAACCAGCTGGACATAGACGCTACTCTGGAGGAGCTCAATGTTCAGCAGGAGACTGAGGACCAGAACTATGGGATGTGGGTATTTGCTAACGTGTATGCAGGCAGGCAGGCTTACACACACACACATACACACACACACACACACACACACGCAAGAAGACGTTGCACACACAGACAAACGCAGGTGCACATACAGTACACACACAGACACCAATAACCCATCTGTTTCTCGCGATCAGCTACTGCATATGTATAAGAGCATATTAAAGATGATTATGATCATTCAAATCACTGTGTATTTCCTTGTAAATACTTTATCGTGAAAATGTTTATTTCAATGATGTGTTAGTATTCATGATCAGATCCACCGTTTTGACCTCCCCAGTTTCCTGGAGATGATGGAAGCCAGAAACAAAGCTGGCTTCAGCTCCCCGGGTGGTCCTTCCAACGGCCAGAGCCCCTCCTCAGGCTCCCAGTCCCCCATCGTCCCCCAGAGCGGGCCCTCCACCCCTGGGGCCTGCCCCAGCCCCTGCACCCCCCAGCAACCCCCTCTCCCACCCCAGCCCCTAACTATCTCCAACCCCACCCCCAGACCAGTTCAGGGCCCCCCCTCCTACACCAACCCTATCCTTAACCCCTGTCCCCCTCTCCAGAACACAGCACTCCCTAGGGGTCCAGGTTACCCACAGCAGCCCCCAAACCCCCAGGGGCCCCACCATGGGGGAGCCACACCTGTCCCGACCCCCCAGTCACCCAGTGTCGCCCAGGACCCCCCTGCCCAGAAGAGAGGATTCATGTCACGCCTCTTTGGATCAGCCACCCCTGAGACTCCCGCTGGTGAGTGTTGGAACTATACTGAACAGAAATATAAACGCAACATGCAACAATTTCAAAGATTTTACTGAGTTACAGTTCATATAAGGAAATCAGTCAATTGAAATAAATTCATTAGGCCCTAATCTATGGATTTCACATGACTGGGAATATAGATATGCATCTGTTGGTCACAGATACCTTAAAAGAAAAAGTAGGGGCGTGGATCAGAAAACCAGTCAGTATCTGGTGTGACCACCATTTGCCTCATGCAGCGCGACACATCTCCTTCACATAGAGTTGATCAGGCTGTTGATTGTGGCCTGTGGAATGTTGTCCCAGTCCTCTTCAATGGCTGTGCGAAGTTGCTGGATATTGGCGGGAACTGGAACACGCTGTCTTACACGTCGATCCAGAGCATCCCAACTATGCTCAATGGGTGACAAGTCTGGTGAGTGTGCAGACCATGGAAGGGACATGGGACATTTTCAGCTTCTGGGAATTGTGTACAGATCCTTGCGACATGGGGCTGTGCATTATCATGCTGAAACATGAGGTGATGGCGGTGGATGAATGGCACGACAATGGGCCTCAGGATCTCGTCATTGTACCTCTGTGTGTTCAAACTGCCATCGATAAAATGCAATTGTGTTCGTTGTCCGAAGCTTATGCCTGCCCATACCATAACCCCACCGCCACCATGGGGCACTCTGTTCACAACGTTGACATCAGCAAACCGCTCGCCCAGACGACACCATACATGCTGTCTGCCATCTGCCCGGTACAGTTGAAACCGGGATTCATCCGTGAAGAGCACACTTCTCCAGCATGCCAGTAGGCATCGAAGGTGAGCATTTGCCCACTGAAAGCGGTTACGAAGCTGAACTGTAGTCAGATCAAGACCCAGGTGAGGACGACGAGCACGCAGATGAGCTTCCCTGAGACGGTTTCTGACAGTTTCATCAGTTGTCCGGGTGGCTGGTCTCAGACGATCCCGCAGGTGAAGAAGCCGGATGTGGAGGTCCTGGGCTGGCGTGGTTACATGTGGTCTGCGGTTGTGAGGCCGGTTGGACGTACTGCTAAATTCTCTAAAACGACGTTGGAGGCGGCTTATGGTAGAGAAATTAACATTACATTCTCTGGCAACAGCTCTGGTGGAAATTCCTGCAGTCATCATGCCAATTGCACACTGCCTCAACTTGAGACATCTGTGGTATTGTGTTGTGATAAAACTGCACATTTTAGAGTGGCCTTTTATTTTCCCCAGCACAAGGTGCACCTGTTTAATGATCATGCTGTTTAATCAGCTTGTTGATATGCCACAGCTGTCAAGTGGATGGATTATCTTGGTAAAGGAGAAATGCTCACTAACAGGGATGTAAACAAATCTGTGCACAACATTTGAGAGATATAAGCTTTTTGTGCATATAGAAATTGGATAGAAACCTAGCTAGTGATGGAAACCTCCTGCTGTGGTTGCCTCTGCAACCCTCCTGCTGTGGTTGGCTCTGCACTCCTCCTGCTGTGGTTGGCTCTGCACTCCTCCTGCTGTGGTTGGCTCTGCAGTCCTCCTGCTGTGGTTGCCTCTGCAACCCTCCTGCTGTGGTTGCCTCTGCCCTCCTCCTGCTGTGGTTGCCTCTGCAACCCTCCTGCTGTGGTTGCCTCTGCACTCCTCCTGCTGTGGTTGCCTCTGCCCCCCTCCTGCTGTGGTTGCCTCTGCACTCCTCCTGCTGTGGTTGGCTCTGCACCCCTCCTGCTGTGGTTGGCTCTTCACTCCTCCTGCTGTGGTTGGCTCTGCACTCCTCCTGCTGTGGTTGCCTCTGCACTCCTCCTGCTGTGGTTGGCTCTGCACCCCTCCTGCTGTGGTTGGCTCTGCACTCCTCCTGCTGTGGTTGGCTCTGCCTCCCTCCTGCTGTGGTTGCCTCTGCCCCCCTCCTGCTGTGGTTGCCTCTGCAACCCTCCTGCTGTGGTTGCCTCTGCCTCCCTCCTGCTGTGGTTGGCTCTGCACTCCTCCTGCTGTGGTTGGCTCTGCACTCCTCCTGCTGTGGTTGCCTCTGCCTCCCTCCTGCTGTGGTTGCCTCTGCCTCCCTCCTGCTGTGGTTGCCTCTGCCTCCCTCCTGCTGTGGTTGGCTCTGCCTCCCTCCTGCTGTGGTTGGCTCTGCACCCCTCCTGCTGTGGTTGGCTCTGCACTCCTCCTGCTGTGGTTGCCTCTGCACTCCTCCTGCTGTGGTTGCCTCTGCCTCCCTCCTGCTGTGGTTGCCTCTGCACTCCTCCTGCTGTGGTTGGCTCTGCCTCCCTCCTGCTGTGGTTGGCTCTGCCTCCCTCCAGCTGTGGTTGCCTCTGCCCCCCTCCTGCTGTGGTTGGCTCTGCCCCCCTCCAGCTGTGGTTGCCTCTGCCCCCCTCCTGCTGTGGTTGGCTCTGCCCCCCTCCAGCTGTGGTTGCCTCTGCCCCCCTCCTGCTGTGGTTGGCTCTGCTCCCCTCCTGCTGTGGTTGCCTCTGCCCCCCTCCTGCTGTGGTTGGCTCTGCCCCCCTCCAGCTGTGGTTGCCTCTGCCCCCCTCCTGCTGTGGTTGGCTCTGCCCCCCTCCAGCTGTGGTTGCCTCTGCCCCCCTCCTGCTGTGGTTGGCTCTGCCCCCCTCCAGCTGTGGTTGCCTCTGCCCCCCTCCTGCTGTGGTTGGCTCTGCCCCCCTCCAGCTGTGGTTGGCTCTGCCCCCCTCCTGCTGTGGTTGGCTCTGCCCCCCTCCAGCTGTGGTTGGCAGCACACAGACACACATTAAACACACATACAAAATATGCACACGGTCAGTCAGACGCATTTAGACGTACAGTTGAAGTCGGAAGTTTACTTACACTTAGGTTGGAGTCATTAAAACTCTTTTTTCAACCACTCCACACATTTCTTGTTAACAAACTATAATTTTGGCAAGTCGGCTAGGAAATCTACTTTGTGCATGACACACGTAATTTTGTGCATGACACAAGTAATCACAATTCCAGTGGGTCAGAAGTTTACATACACTAAGTTGACTGTGCCTTTAAACAGCTTGGAAAATTCCAGAAAATGATGTCATGGCTTTAGAAGCTTCTGATAGGCTAATTGACATCATTTGAGTCAATTGGAGGTGTACCTGTGGATGGATCTCAAGGCCTACCTTCAAACTCAGTGCCTCTTTGCTTGACATCATGGGAAAATCTAAAGTATTTGATCCCCTGCTGATTTTGTACGTTTGCCCACTGACAAAGAAATGATCAATCTATATATTTAATGGTAGGTTTATTTGAACAGTGAGAGACAGAATAACAACAAAAAAATCCAGAAAAACGCATGTAAAAAATGTTATAAATTTATTTGCATTTTAATGAGGGAAATAAGTATTTAACCCCCTCTCAATCAGAAAGATTTCTGTCTCCCAGGTGTCTTTTATACAGGTAACGGGCTGAGATTAGGAGCACACTCTTAAAGGGAGTGCTCCTAATCTCAGTTTGTTACCTGTACAAAAGACACCTGTCCACAGAAGCAATCAATCAATCAGATTCCAAACTCTCCACCATGGCCAAGACCAAAGAGCTCTCCAAGGATGTCAGGGACAAGATTGTAGACCTACACAAGGCTGGAATGGGCTACAAGACCATCGCCAAGCAGCTTGGTGAGAAGGTGACAACAGTTGGTGCGATTATTCGCAAATGGAAGAAACACAAAATAACTGTCAATCTCCCTCGGCCTGGGGCTCTATGCAAGATCTCACCTCGTGGAGTTGCAATGATCATGAGAACGGTGAGGAATCAGCCTAGAACTACACAGGAGGATCTTGTCAATGATCTCAAGGCAGCTTGGACCATAGTCACCAAGAAAACAACTGGTAACACACTACGCCGGGAAGGACTGAAATCCTGCAGTGCCCGCAAGGTCCCCCTGCTCAAGAAAGCACATATACAGGCCCGTCTGAAGTTTGCCAATGAACATCTGAATGATTTAGAGGAGAACTGGGTGAAAGTGTTGTGGTCAGATAAGACCAAAATCAAGCTCTTTGGCATCAACTCAACTCGCCGTGTTTGGAGGAGGAGGAATGCTGCCTATGACCCCAAGAACACATTACATTTTACATTTACGTCATTTAGCAGACGCTCTTATCCAGAGCGACTTACATTTAGTGAGTGCATACATGATTATTATATATATATTTTTTTTTCATACTGGCCCCCCGTGGGAATCGAACCCACAACCCTGGCTTTGCAAACGCCATGCTCTACCAACTGAGCTACATCCCTGCCGGCCATTCCCTCCCCTACCTTGGACGACGCTGGGCCAATTGTGCGCCGCCCCATGGGTCTCCCGGTCACGTCCGGCTACGACAGAGCCTGGATTCAAACCAGGATCTCTAGTGGCACAGCTAGCACTGCGATGCAGTGCCTTAGACCACTGCGCCACTCGGGAGACTGGCACCATCCCAACATCAAACATGGAGGTGGAAACATTATGCTTTGGGGGTGTTTTTCTGCTAAGGGGACAGGACAACTTCACCGTATCAAAGGGACGATGGACGGGGCCATGTACCGTCAAATCTTGGGTGAGAACCTCCTTCCCTCAGCCAGGGCATTGAAAATGGGTCGTAAATGGGTATTCCAGCATGACAATGACCCAAAACACACGGCCAAGGCAACAAAGGAGTGGCTCAAGAGGAAGCACATTAAGGTCCTGGAGTGGCCTAGCCAGTCTCCAGACCTTAATCCCATAGAAAATATGTGGAGGGAGCTGAAGGTTTGAGTTGCCAAACGTCAGCCTCGAAACCTTAATGACTTGGAGAAGATCTGCAAAGAGGAGTGGGACAAAATCCCTCCTGAGATGTGTGCAACCCTGGTGGCCAACTACAAGAAACGTCTGACCTCTGTGATTGCCAACAAGGGTTTTGCAGTACTAAGTACTAAGTCATGTTTTGCAGAGGGGTCAAATACTTATTTCGCTCATTAAAATGCAAATCAATTTATAACATTTTTGACATGCGTTTTTCTGGATTTTTTTGTTGTTATTCTGTCTCTCACTGTTCAAATAAGCCTACCATTAAACTTATAGACTGATCATGTCTTTGTCAGTGGGCAAACGTACAAAATCAGCAGGGGATCAAATACTTTTTTCCCTCACTGTACATACATTCAGGCTGAATTGCCAGTTCAGGAAAATGTTTTCTTAATGTTTTTTCCATCACTAACTAGGTTTCCATCACTAGCTAGGTTTCCATCACTAACTAGGTTTCCATCACTAGCTAGGTTTCTATCCAATTGGTGACTATTCTAAAATCTGCATAAAAACAATCTGCGCATTTTCCCGCCAGAGATGTTTCCATCAAATTGACTTGTTGCGGATAAAAGGCTGTGCATGACGTAGTGCACATAAAAATAACTTTTAAATTCCCATGTACCGAATAAAAAATACAAGTTAAATTGGTTTCCATTGCATTTTCAACTCTACTGATGGTTTTGTAACATTTGTTGCGTTTATATAGCGAATGTGCCCACTCTGGTATTGGCATGTGCGCTTTAGCCAACAGCTTGCAGATACAGTGCGGGTATATGCTGGCTTCACGTGCTCGTGGGAAATAGGAAACTGGGACCTAGGAAGTGGTAAGTCTGACATGATTGTGAAGTCGGAACAATTCTTCAACCAGTACGATTTTAGATAGCTTGATAAGTGTGCAAACATTGCTAGTAATAAAGTTAGTTAGCTTGCTTAACAATGACAAATGGTTAGACTAGCTACATTATCCATATTGATAAGGTTGTAATTATAAAACATTTATTTGTTTAAATCTTTTGGTTGAAAAGGTCAGTGGTGAAACGTCACAACTCGGGCAAAAACATTTTCTCTGAGTTTCCCACTTGTAATTATGACTTGGAGGGTCATTCAAGTGACATTCCCACTGGGAACTAGGAGCTTCAGATAACTCCGATAGCATGTGAACGCGGCACTAGCCTACCTACATGATGAGATTGTTATGGACAAAAGAGCGATATTATTTTTTTTTGTCAAACGGCATCCAAGCATTGAACATCTTGTCACCAGAGTAAGACCCTCGATATTTATTGGAAAGGAGCATCAAGCTCATCACCGTGCACTTTCACCACCCTGTGGTTCATAATGTATTTAATCTGTAGCATAATAGATTGCATCATTTGCCAAGTCGTAGTGGGAGGACCACACACCATGTCATCGCGTGACTCTTAAGTTTATTTTGGCATGATGGTTATTATATCAATATTTGCGCATAAAAGCGTTTCCACCTCCATTTCTCGCACAATTTCATTTTACTGACACAAGAACATCCCACCTTGTCTAGCGTAATTTGTTTTGTCGACATTTGGAAAGTTTACAGACAAATTTGCTGTTTCCATCAGGCCTGTCGTGTACTTCACTGGATGGAAACCTGGTTAATGTCTATAAACTCAAAATAGCAACCAGCCTCCTAATGAATCACGCCGACCAAAGGTAGTAGGAAGCCATTTCAAAAGTGATCTCTTTGGCATAATGTGATTGAATCCACAGTCATACACATTAACCGACGTGAAATCCTTCGGGATAGAGGATGATCTTTTTCATTTCCATTTCTGTTTATTGCAGTAATTGAAAATGACAGGTTTGAAATAAAGAGACAGCAGCAAGAGTAAAAGTAAATGGTTTTTCATTGAATTCTCATTCACATCACAAACTAGCACTATGCCAATCAAGCGTTTTGAAAGAAAACAAATACTGTTTGAAGCCAGTTCTGGTATCCGTACCACCCATTATCATCCTTCCTCTCCCACTCTTCTCTCCTCAGATGGCCCAGGCGAGAAGGTGCGGAATGTGGATGACTTTGTGCCCGACGTGGGCATGGGCCGTAGCTTCCTGGAGGAGGGGGCCGCTGCCAAAGCCAAGGAGAAAGCTCGAAAAGCAGGCAACATGGACAGTGACAGGTAGGTTGGTCCTCACACCCCAATCATCTCCATTGTCTTCTATGACCTATGTCCGAGGCTTGTGGCTTTGGATAGGTATGCAGGTAAGTGTGGAAATAGTGACTTTTTCAATATTTAGACTATTTTGATAGGATGGCCAACCCTCCACCTGGAGAGCAACTGGAACAAGATCATGCATAACTCTCCCTGTGCACTAGAACACGTTTCCAATGATCGTTGTTTAGTGAAGATCTACCGCTGCTGTGCAGTTCAGACACCCACAGTCAATATGTTCTTCAATATAGTGGAGGTGAATGTATTTGTGTTTCAGCTCTATTTAAAAGGGACATTTCAATGTCAACTTCATCGTCTCTAGCACCACCCCAACATCAACATATGTGAAAATTGCGCGTTTCTATGTTTTGTAGTAAAGAAAAGATAGAGGAAGATAATGGTTGCATCATGTGATTTTAACCAATTATTAGTAATTGTCTACTAATTGGTTGATGGTGACATTGGAAACATAGAAACGCACCTTTTTCACATACAGTGGGGAAAAAAAGTATTTAGTCAGCCACCAATTGTGCAAGTTCTCCCGCTTAAAAAGATGAGAGAGGCCTGTAATTTTCATCATAGGTACATGTCAACTATGACAGACAAATTGAGATTTTTTTTCTCCAGAAAATCACATTGTAGGATTTTTAATGAATTTATTAGCAAATTATGGTGGAAAATAAGTATTTGCTCACCTACAAACAAGCAAGATTTCTGGCTCTCACAGACCTGTAACTTCTTCTTTAAGAGGCTCCTCTGTCCTCCACTCGTTACCTGTATTAATGGCACCTGTTTGAACTGGTTATCAGTATAAAATACACCTGTCCACAACCTCAAACAGTCACACTCCAAACTCCACTATGGCCAAGACCAAAGAGCTGTCAAAGGACACCAGAAACAAAATTGTAGACCTGCACCAGGCTGGGAAGACTGAATCTGCAATAGGTAAGCAGCTTGGTTTGAAGAAATCAACTGTGGGAGCAATTATTAGGAAATGGAAGACATACAAGACCACTGATAATCTCCCTCGATCTGGGGCTCCACACAAGATCTCACCCCGTGGGGTCAAAATGATCACAAGAACGGTGAGCAAAAATCCCAGAACCACACAGGGGGACCTAGTGAATGACCTGCAGAGAGCTGGGACCAAAGTAACAAAGCCTACCATCAGTAACACACTACGCCGCCAGGGACTCAAATCCTGCAGTGCCAGACGTGTCCCCCTGCTTAAGCCAGTACATGTCCAGGCCCGTCTGAAGTTTGCTAGAGTGCATTTGGTTGATCCAGAAGAGGATTGGGAGAATGTCAGATGAAACCAAAATATAACTTTTTTGTAAAAACTCAACTCGTTGTGTTTGGAGGACAAAGAATGCTGAGTTGCATCCAAAGAACACCATACCTACTGTGAAGCATGGGGGTGGAAACATCATGCTTTGGGGCTGTTTTTCTGCAAAGGGACCAGGACGACTGATCTGTGTAAAGGAAAGAATGAATGGGGCCATGTATCGTGAGATTTTGAGTGAAAACCTCCTTCCATCAGCAAGGGCATTGAAGATGAAACGTGGCTGGGTCTTTCAGCATGACAATGATCCCAAACACACTGCCCGGGCAACGGAGGAGTGGTTTCGTAAGAAGCATTTCAAGGTCCTGGAGTGGCCTAGCCAGTCTCCAGATCTCAACCCCATAGAAAATCTTTGGAGGGAGTTGAAAGTCCGTGTTGCCCAGCGACAGCCCCAAAACATCACTGCTCTAGAGGAGATCTGCATGGAGGAATGGGCCAAAATACCAGCAACAGTGTGTGAAAACCTTGTGAAGACTTACAGAAAACGTTTGACCTGTGTCATTGCCAACAAAGTATTGAGAAACTTTTATTATTGACCAAATACTTATTTTCCACCATAATTTGCAAATAAATTCATTAAAAATCCTACAATGTGATTTTCTGGATTTTTTTTTCTCATTTTGTCTGTCATAGTTGACGTGTACCTATGATGAAAATTACAGGCCTCTCTCATCTTTTTAAGTGGGATAACTTGCACAATTGGTGGCTGACTAAATACTTTTTTTCCCCACTGTAAGTTGATGTTGGGGTGGTGCTGCAGATGATGAAAATTATGTAGAAAAATTGAGACATTTTCCTTGAATGTGCTTGGTGGGTGGAGGATGAGGGGAGGAGAGAGGGCTGAGAGGTGAGGGTTTTATTCCGTCAGGTCTCCTCTGCTCAGAATCCAGGTCATTCATCACTCATTTGCTAGAGAGAGAGAAAGCGGGATGGGGAGAGAGAAGGCACTTCCTTTTATTGGATAAGACTTAAAGGGGCAATCTGCAGTTGCTACATAAAATAATGATATGTACCCATTGATTCTTGAAGAATGTTACCTTATAAATGCCTCATCACCTTAGTTCAACATTCATACACCATCAGAACCCAAAATATAAGCTTGTTTTCCTCCAATGTTTGTAAACAAAGTAAATGTAAACAAACACTGTATAGCTTCAAAACATGGTTGACACTATGATTTTGATAGCATGGTCAGTCCTTGGATGCATAGCTCTGTCTATGAATTTGAGAGTGTTTACATTTCTCTAGCCCCATCCCTCAGCTTATTACTGAAACAGTGGCGGGAAAAACGCTTTGTTAATGTACATCTAAACTGCGGATTGCCCCTTAATACAGTCTTACATTATAGAAATGTGAAGAGAGCTAATGATAAAGAATCTGTCAGATTCCTGCGTTGTATAATGAAGGGAATCAACTTGAGCTTGAATTTGAAGGAGAGAATTGTCCTACAAGGGCCGTCTGCCATTTTGGAAAATGGGAAATGAGGCTTGAAGTTCTTTGATGTACTTTAAACTTAAAATGGTGAACTTAGAAGGTTAACTTAAAAGGAGAAGTGAAGAGTGGATGTGAGCCCCACACACACACACACACACACACACACAGCCACACAATAGCTTATTGCTAATAAAAAACCAACTCTCTTTCACTGAATCAGTCTTCAGGGCTGCCTTCTTCAACTATCACTCTGGTGAAGATTTTAATGGAGCGTAGCATCAGATAATGAAGTAAGTGTGTAGATAATGGTGAAATAAGTTATCGTTAATGTAATGACTTTTCGATGACATCCCAGTAGGCTAGAACTGGATGATGTAATAATAATTGAAATGAACAGATAATGCAATAAAGTCATGATTTAGTCACTGTTGATTTAAGTAATGGAACCAAAGCGATAGTAGTGGGGAGCCTATAGTTGAACCTTCTGTCCTAGCGCTGATGAAATACTCACATTAGCAACGTTACCGATGTTAACCATGTTAAAGGTCTACATGTTATTTAGCTCATATGCTACATTCGTTAACACAATTCTAACTGAAGGTCAAAAGGACAATTCTACAGGTGTCACAAACAACATTAATAATTTTTTTTTTTTTTTTTATGGTTACGACATCAGACTAAACAAGAATAGCTTCAAAGTCCTGCATTTGTAAATACATTTCAAATGGTTGGACATTTCCACCAGGTGTTGCTTAGTGGGGTATCATTACTCAAACGCGTACCGATTTGTTTTTTAAATGTAAGTTATTTAAATGTTTTGTGGTGCTTGATAAAACGGCCAATCATATTGCTCAAATAGCGTAACTTTTCCACACGTAGTTTCATGTTTTTTAAAATTGTACCTTTATTTAACTAGCCAAGTCAGTTAAGAACAAATTCTTATTTACAATGACGGCCTACACCGGCCAAACCCGGACGACGCTGGGCCAATTGTGCGCCGCCCTATGGGACTCCCAATCACAGCCGGTTGTGATACAGCCTGGAATCGAACCAGGGGGTCTGTAGTGACGCCTCAAGCACTGAGATGCAGTGCCTTAGACCACTGCGCTACTCGGGATACCACAATCCGCTGAAAATGACTGACCCGACCTGGCCCTGGTTTTGACTGGTTTGTGTGATTGTGTTGGTTATTCTTACATCAGGACATCAGAACTTACCACTTCTCTCTCTGTCCATGTTTTACAGTGACGGTGAGGGCCGAGGGGGGAACCCCATGGTGTCAGGGTTCCAGGACGATTTTGCCCCAGATGAGCTGTGCCAGTCTGTGCCCAAGTCTGTGCCCAAGGCAGCCGCCGTCCCCAGCATGGGCATCACCTTGACCAGCGATGAAGAGGACGAGGGGACGAAGGCACTTAATGTCATCCAGGACGGTGGATCGGACAGAAGGAGGTATGAGTGGGAAGAGAACAGGAATTGCATGACCTCAGGTTTTTCTTAAGATGCTAGTATTATACACTATGTGGATAGAGATTGATGTAGTCATTGTGCGATAGAGATTGATGTAGTCATTGTGCGATAGAGATTGATGTAGTCATTGGGCGATAGAGATTGATGTAGTCATTGGGCAATAGAGATTGACGTAGTCATTGGTCGATAGAGATTGATGTTGTCATTGTGCGATAAAGATTTATGTAGCCATTGGTCGATAGAGATTGATGTAGCCATTGGTCGATAGAGATTGATGTAGTCATTGGGTGATAGAGATTGATGTAGTCATTGGGCGATAGAGATTGTAACCTGTTGGAACAACAATGATAACTACGCAGCAGGGGTACCTACCTCAATCAATCAAATGTATTTATAAAGCCCTTTTTACATCAGCAGTTGTCAAAAAGTGCTATACAGAAACCCAGCCTAGAACACCAAAACGTAGAGAGCAAGCAATGAAGATGTCGAAGCATTGTGGTTAGGAAAAACTCCCTTGAAAGGCAGGAACCTTTGAAGAAACCTAGAGAGGAACCAGGCTCTGAGGGGTGGCCAGTCCCCTTCTGGCTGTGCCGGGTGGAGATTATAAGAGTACATGGCCATTAAGGCCAGATTGTTCTTCAAGATATTCAAACGTTCATAGATGACCAGCAGGGTCAAATAATAATTAGTGGTTATAGAGGGTGCAACAGGTCAGCACATCAGGAGTAAATGTCAGTTGATTTTTCATAGCCAAGCATTCAGAGGTCGAGACAGCAGGTACGGTAGAGCGAGGGAGGGAGAGAGAGTGTCGAAACAGCATGTCCAGGGCAAGGTAGCACGTCTGGTGAACAGGTCAGGGTTAACTTATTGATATTATCATGCATCTTTAAATATTTTGATCTGTATTGTGCTTTCTGATCAGATCCTCCTCCAATGCTTTGAAGACTCAAAACAAGACCGGAGAAGCCAAGAAACCAGCCGCCTTAAAGATGTCGTCTGAGCCTGTCTCATTCCTGAACCCGACACCAGCCCCAGTGCAGTCCATGCGGGCAGGCAAGAAGAAGGGAGGGGATGAATCCTCCCACTCAGGCCAAGAAGCCCCAGTGGCCAATCAGATGCTATCCTTCGTCATGGACGAACCAGACTGTGAGGACAAGGAGTTTGAGAAGCCCAAGAAAAAGAAGGTGCATTTACAGTAGACTGCTCAACATTGCTGCTCAGTCCTCTCATCCCCTTCTATTGGGTCAATTTGAAATGTAGAAGAAGGTGTCCATTACTTTCCAGACACAGGGCCTTCTGTTCTCGTTGACTGTTTTCTCATATATGTGATAGTGGTAGGTAGAGATGTTGTGGTATTGCTACAGTGAGCACGTTTACATGCACACTAATAATTAGATATTAAACTGAATATAGCAGTACAGTCATGGTCAAAAGTTTTGAGAATAACACATTAATTTTCACAGTCTGCTGCCTCTGTTTTTATGATGGCAATTTTTATATACTCCACAATGTTATGAAGAGTGATCAGATGAATTGCAATTAATTGCAAAGTCCCTCTGCCATGAAAATGAGCTTAATCCCAAAGAAACATTTCCACTGCATTTCAGCCCTGCCACAAAAGGACCAGCTGACATTATGTCAGTGATTCTCTCATTAACACAGGTGAGAGTGTTGACGAGGACAAGGCTGGAGATCACTCTGTCATGCTGATTGAGTTAGAATAACAGACTGGAAGCTTTAAAAGGATGGTGGTGCTTGAAATCATTGTTCTTCCTCAGTTAACCATGGTTACCTGCAAGGAAACACGTGCCGTTATCATTGCTTTGTACAAAAAGGGCTTCACAGGCAAGGATATTGCTGCTAGTAAGATTGCACCTACAGTGGCTTGCGAAAGTATTCACCCCCCTTGGCATTTTTCTTATTTTGTTGCCTTACAACCTGGAATTAAAATAGATTTTTGGGGGGTTTGTATCATTTGATTTACACAACATGCTTACCACTTTGAAGATTCAAAATATTTTTTCTTGTGAAACAAGTGGCACCCCAAAGTCAATACTTTGTAGAGCCACCTTTTGCAGCAATTACAGCTGCAAGACTCTTGGGGTATGTCTCTATAAGCTTGGCAGATCTAGCCACTGGGATTTTTGCCCATTCTTCAAGGCAAAACTGCTCCAGCTCCTTCAAGTTGGATTGGTTCCGCTGGTGTACAGCAATCTTTAAGTCATAACATAGATTCTCAATTGGATTGAGGTCTGGGCTTTGACTAGGCCATTCCAAGACATTTAAATGTTTCCCCTTAAAACACTTGAGTGTTGCTTTAGAAGTATGCTTAAGGTCATTGTCCTGCTGGAAGGTGAACCTCCGTCCCAGTCTCAAATCTCTGGAAGACTGAAACTGGTTTCCCTCAAGAATTACCCTTTATTTAGCGCCATCCATCATTCCTTCAATTCTGACCAATTTCCCAGTCCCTGCCGATGGAAAAACATCCCCACAGCATGATGCTGCCACCACCATGCTTCACTCTGGGGATGGTGTTCTCGGGATGATGAGAGGTGTTGGGTTTGCGCCAGACATAGTGTTTTCCTTGATGGCCAAAAAAATCAATTTTAGTCTCATCTGACCAGAGTACCTTCTTCCATATGTTTGGGGAGTCTCCCACATGCCTTTTGGCGAACACCAAACGTGTTTTCTTATTTATTTCTTGAAGCAATGGCTTTTTTCTGGCCACTCTTCCGTAAAGCCCAGCTCTGTGGATTGTACGGCTTAAAGTGGTCCTATGGACAGATACTCCAATCTCCGCTGTGGAGCTTTGCAGCTCCTTCAGGGTTATCTTTGGTCTCTTTATTGCCTCTCTTATTAATGCCCTCCTTACCTGGTCCGTGAGTTTTGGTGGGCTGCCCTGTCTTGGCGCCATATTCTTTCAATTTTTTTATAATGAATTTAATGGTGCTCCGTGGCATGTTCAAAGTTTCGGATATTTTTTTATAACCCAACCCTGATCTGTACTTCTCCACAACTTTGTCCCTGACCTGTTTGGAGAGCTCCTTGGTCTTCATGGTGCCGCTTGCTTGGTGGTGCCCCCTTGCTTAGTGGTGTTGCAGACTCTGGGGCCTTTCAGAACAGGTGTGTATATATACTGAGATCATGTGACACTTAGATTGCACACAGGTGGACTTTATTTAACTAATTATGTGACTTCTGAAGGTAATTGGTTGCACCAGATCTTATTTAGGGGCTTCATAGCAAAGGGGGTGAATACATATGCATGCACCATTTTTCCGTTATTTATTTTTTAGAAGTTTTTGAAACAAGTACTTTTTTTCATTTCACTTCACCAATTTGGACTATTTTGTGTATGTCCATTGCATGAAATCCAAATAAAAATCAATTTAAATTATAGGTTGTAATGCAACAAAATAGGAAAAATGCCAAGGGGGATGAATACTTTTGCAAGGCACTGTAAATCAACCATTTATCGGATCATCAAGAACTTCAAGGAGAGAGGTTCAATTGTTGTGAAGAAGGCTTCAGGGCGCCCAAGAAAGTCCAGCAAGCGCCAGGACCGTCTCCTAAAGTTGATTCAGCTGCGGGATCGGGGCACCACCAGTGCAGAGCTTCCTCAGGAATGGCAGCAGGCATGTGTGAGTGCATCTGCACGCACAGTGAGGCGAAGACTTTTGGAGGATGGCCTGGTGTCAAGAAGGGCAGCGAGGAAGCCACTTCTCTCCAGGAAAAACATCAGGGACATACTGATATTCTGCCAAAGGTACAGGGATTGGACTGCTGAGAACTGGGGTAAAGTCATTTTCTCTGATGAATCCCCTTTTCGATTGTTTGGGGCATCCGGAAAAAAGCTTGTCCGGAGAAGACAAGGTGAGCGCTACCATCAGTGCTGTGTCATGCCAACAGTAAAGCATCCTGAGACCATTCATGTGTGGGGTTGGTTCTCAGCCAAGGGAGTGGGCTCACTCACAATTTTGCCTAAGAACACAGCCATGAATAAAGAATGGTACCAACACATCCTCCGAGAGCAACTTCTCCCAACCATCCAAGAACAGTTTGGTGACGAACAATGCCTTTTCCAGCATGACGGAGCACCTTGCCATAAGGCAAAAGTGATAACTAAGTGGCTCGGGGAACAAAACATCAACATTTTGGGTCCATGGCCAGGAAACTCCCCATACCTTAATCCCATTGAGAACTTGTGGTCGATCCTCAAGAGGCGGGTGGACAAACAAAAACCCACAAATTCTGACTAACTCCAAGCATTGATTATGCAAGAATGGGCTGCCATCAGTCAGGATGTGGCCCAGAAGTTAATTGACAGCATGCCAGGGCGGATTGCAGAGGTCTTGAAAAAGAAGGGTCGACACTGCAAATATTGACTATTTTTCATAAACTTAATGTAATTGTCAATAAAAAGCCTTTGACACTTATGGAATGCTTGTAATTATACTTCAGTATACCATAGTAACATCTAACAAAAATATCTAAAAACACTGAAGCAGCAAACTTTGTGAAGACCAATACTTGTGTCATTCTCAAAACGTTTGACCACGACTAAAGGCAGATTAGTAAACACCTAACTCTACTTATTTTAATGGGTGAAAGGTCAAAATCGAAGTAAGCATCCGCCGATTAAAACACCTAGTTTTCTGAGCAATCTTTTTCTAGATTATAAGGACATGTGAATACCTTAATCAGCTGTGTATTTGATCTCCTCATTGAGGAGCGAGCCTTCTTCTTTTGCGCAAGTCAAGTGAGTTCGGAACAACTGAATGTATGCGTCTTAGAAGTAGTTTTCACATACAAACTATGTCTGAACTCAGAATCAAATATGCTTACCACAAATAACATGGTCGCTGTGGTAGAACGTTTATTTCAATTGTCGACTTTAGACATTTATCAGCGTGCCATCAGGTAGCCTGATTTCAGATGTGTCCATGTAAACAGGATTATTAGAGAAATTGTTCTTCTTGCAAAGCATGTAAACGTTTTAATCGAACTATTATATTAATCTGATTAGCCACAACAATCAGATTATTGTGTGCATGTAACCGTACTCAGTGAATAACAGAAGGAGAATTTACCTTTCTCAACCTTGTCCTCAGGGCCCGTATATTTGACTGGGTTTAGAAATGCTGAATTAGACTGAATCTGAAATAGAAAAGGCCCATCTATTGTGCCAACCTCTTTCTCCTACTTAATCTCTCCCCTTCTTTCTGTCTTTCCATCTCTCTTTGTCCCCTACTCACTCACTCTGGCGCTCTCTTTCTTTCTCTCTCTCCCCTCCCTTCCTGTCTCCCCTTTACCAAGGAGCCTTCGGTTGTACTGGAGTACCTGGAGCCGGTCAAGCCCTCTGTCCTCCCCATCAAGAGCGACAACCTGGACCTGTTTGGACTGGGATTCCAGGAGGTGGCGCCCAAGAGCAAGGAGAGCAGTGAGGACCAAGATGGTGAGCAAGGTTCCGAAGCAAAGTCATTGAAAATCATTGGAGTCATGATCACTATTCTGGACTAGTGTGTCTGTGTGTTTCATACTTTCACAGTTTGGGTATATGTATCGGTAAAAAAAATGCAGAACTGTCTAAATTTTGCTTACTTGTCTTGCAGACCGAGAAAGTAGATCCTCAACAAAGGACAAGAAGAAGAAGAAGAAGAAGAGTAAAGAGGTAAGGTGAAAGGTGAAAGGTGATGTGTCACCCTTAGGTAATAGTAACTGTGGAACACGTCTGCTCCTTATAGGAGGATGACAAAAGCAGCAAGAAACGACACAAACAGAAGAAAAAGGAGGAGTCAGGGAGCGGGGACGAGAAGGAGAAGAAGAAAAATAAGTCAAAGTCGACCAAGAAGGCCGGAGGTGTGGTGGACGACCTTGAGTCTTTCCTCGCCGGAGACGAAGACTATGAGGAGATGTAGAACTCCCCCCAGCTTCCAATCAGGACTACGTTCTGCTTCAGCATTCTAGGGTCAGGATGTAGCCATGACGACGAAAGAATGCGTCGACTGACTGGCTGAGTGATCGAAGACTGCGATTCTCATTGGGTGATTCTTATTTCCCACTTCCTGGCGTTGTGGTGCCTCTACGGTTTGATTTTGATAATTTGTGGTTGACATTGTTTGTTTTGCTTACCCTTTTACTGCACATTACCGTCATACAGCAACACTACTGCAAAACTGTAGCTGGTATATCCAGGTTTTGAGTTTACACTCAGAGGACAAATGTTCAACCACCATTACTTTATGATGTTTCCACAGTCTAATAGAGTACATTCACTACAATGTCTTTGCTATTCCATTGTCTTTTCCCATTGGGCCTGCTTTCGGAAAAAGGCTTTAGAACTGACCCTAGTACAGAGTTGTGGCTATTTCTATATGGGAGCGCTCTCCTTTACACTGACCAGTGTTCAGGAGTCGGGGGACGTGTGTGTGCATTCATTGTTATGAATTATGTTGAACATTGCTTCAGCAGCGATATAAATGCTATTTATGTTTGTCTGGTGTCAGATTTTCGAACTATGTCTCGGTACAGTATGATTTTGTGAGTCTTTACCAAACAAGACATTTTGGGAGTTTCTCTGAAATAATTCAGCAAATTACACTGATCGTTTTGTTTTGACGTCAATGCCTTAAGGAAAGCTTTACTTTAACACTGGAAAGCTTTACTTTTAACTCCGAAAGTGGCGATATGGATGCCTTTTAGTAGTAGAGATCTGATTGTTGAGTGATGCCATCATTCTGGCAAAACACAATGCAAGGGAAGCCCAGATACAATGTCATTTTTCCAAGCTGCTGTACTGTTAAGGCATGTGTTGTTGTTTTTACTATGTGGCAGTTGTGCAATATCATTTAAAGTTTTTCTAATAACCAATGTAATTTAACGTTCTTCCATTAACCGATTGATGTGTTTCTTGAAGACATGTTTTAAAATGTCCATGGTTACCTGTAACTTTTACATTCTGTTACACTAGTTTGCTTGGGTCCTATTTCTTGATGTTGCTGAGTACCATGTAGGATGGTTTTGGTGTGTAGTGATATCTCATAATGGAACATAGCACTTACTGAACTTGTTTACTTTACTATAGTGGAGTGTGGAAGTGTGTTAGTCAGCCATAACTACACACTACTATCTATCTACACTACGATCCAGGGGATGTTTACAACAAAGTAAATGGCCTCAAGCTATTCATTCCACCTTAAGTCCCCTTAGAAAGAACTGACAAAATATCAGGAATGTATTTAGATTAATATCATACATATATAAATGTATGTATTGTTACCATTCCATATTTATTTTGAAATATTAAGAAAATATTTTTGGACATTGAACAAATCCCGTGTTAATATATCCATTATAGAAAGGTATATGCACAAACATTTATTCATGCATTTGTACTGCATATTTCTGTATGTGTGTGTGTTTACCTTGCTCCTCTTCGTTGTGTGTAAAATTGGTATTTTGGACTGTCTTTAAAAGAAACACTACATATCCAATTCCACCCAGCCATTTATGGACCGTGACTGCAGTTGACTGCTAGTTAGGTATCCTGACCACTGCCTCACTGTATATCATCAGGGAGAACATGCAACATTTCCAGACTGTGTATCGGAACCTACTGTACATTAATGGAACTGTTACTTACATCAATAGAACTCTTACTTACACAATAGAACTGTTACATCAATAGAACTGTTACTCACATCAATAGACCTCTTACTTACATCAATAGAACTGTTACTCACATCAATAGACCTCTTACTTACATCAATAGAACTCTTACTTACACAATAGAACTGCTACATCAATAGAACTGTTACTTACATCAATAGAACTGTCCCTGGAGACTGCTCTGCGAGCGTTCGTTCGTTGAATCAGGTAGACCTATAGCTCTGTCTTTCCCTGACTGCTCGGATATCCTTGGTCCTCTCTGGTTGAAGGAGGTATACTCTGGGGACACCGGGGTCCCCTCACACCTCATCCCCCTCTTCTGGGTTGGTCCTCTTCCTCACCCTAGGGAGTGATGTCATTGGTGCTGTAGCCTAAACCCCCCCCAGCTGGCTTGACAGCAGGGAACTCAGCTTCACAAACCCAATGTGGCGAGGTTGACCATGGGTCATCCCCAGTGTTTCCCCCCAGGCAGCTATCTGCCTGTCAGGCTAGGCCAAGGCACCCAGCCACTATCGCTCACTATGGAGCAAATCCTAACTTCCGCTTGAGCCGAATAATGTCAGTTGGTGTCCTGTTGACATTAATGCGTGACTAAGTGAACATTTTGCTTAAGTGGAAGTTAGGATTCACCCCAAGCGAGCCATGTCAACTCGTCAAATAGTCCTTCTGCATGAGCGTGTCACTGTGAGAAACAGCAACACACCTGGCTGTACCACCGTAGAATTAGAATTTGTAGAACAGTGTTTTTAGTGCATACATTATGGAGGGATAGTGTCTGTTCTAGTTAATCTACTTCTGTGTTTATGTAATATAACCCAGTCCTACGACCTGCTTTGGGGGGTGGATTTTGTTTCATTCCATTATTCTGCTTTTTGTTCAATGATGTGTAAAGGAATTTTATTTTGATTTATGTAGATCAAACCAATGCAACTTTTTGTTTACTGCTTTTTCTGTGGTGTGATGTCTTATGGGTGAAGTTAAAACAGGAATCATTCAAATCATGCAAACTGCCAGTGAAGGGTGGCAACAAGCAAACTTGAGATTGCTATTACCTCTTGGTTATATCTTCCATAAAATCCTCTCGATTTTAAACATGTAATCTCCATTGTGCATTGTCTTCATCTTGCTCCCTGCATATTGTCTTTGTTGAGGTTATTGTGTGTATATTTGGTTGAACTGTTTATATTTTGGTCTGTTTATATGTATGCAACTGAATATATTGAGAGATGGTGGGTAACTGGGGGAAAAAAGTAAGATTATTTTGACATTCCTCGTATGCTTCAATCTACACACTGTAAGTGATCAAATTGTCTAATAAATGCAAAAATACTTTCATTTTTTTGCACTGAAGTTCATGTTTGTAATGACCAGAGTTGTTTTCTAAATCTTTATTTTACAGAATGTAGTCTGTTCCATTAGTCTTGTGATAAAACAAACGGAAAGACAGAAACAGGTACAGTGGGGAAAAAAAGTATTTAGTCAGCCACCAATTGTGCATGTTCTCCCACTTAAAAAGATGAGAGAGGCCTGTAATTTTCATCATAGGTACACGTCAACTATGACAGACAAAATGAGATTTTTTTTTCCAGAAAATCACATTGTAGGATTTTTAATGAATTTATTTGCAAATTATGGTGGAAAATAAGTATTTGGTCAATAACAAAAGTTTCTCAATACTTTGTTATATACCCTTTGTTGGCAATGACACAGGTCAAACGTTTTCTGTAAGTCTTCACAAGGTTTTCACACACTGTTGCTGGTATTTTGGCCCATTCCTCCATGCAGATCTCCTCTAGAGCAGTGATGTTTTGGGGCTGTCGCTGGGCAACACGGACTTTCAACTCCCTCCAAAGATTTTCTATGGGGTTGAGATCTGGAGACTGGCTAGGCCACTCCAGGACCTTGAAATGCTTCTTACGAAGCCACTCCTTCGTTGCCCGGGCGGTGTGTTTGGGATCATTGTCATGCTGAAAGACCCAGCCACGTTTCATCTTCAATGCCCTTGCTGATGGAAGGAGGTTTTCACTCAAAATCTCATGATACATGGCCCCATTCATTCTTTCCTTTACACGGATCAGTCGTCCTGGTCCCTTTGCAGAAAAACAGCCCCAAAGCATGATGTTTCCACCCCCATGCTTCACAGTAGGTATGGTGTTCTTTGGATGCAACTCAGCATTCTTTGTCCTCCAAACACGACGAGTTGAGTTTTTACCAAAAAGTTCTATTTTGGTTTCATCTGACCATATGACATTCTCCCAATCCTCTTCTGGATCATCCAAATGCACTCTAGCAAACTTCAGACGGGCCTGGACATGTACTGGCTTAAGCAGGGGGACACGTCTGGCACTGCAGGATTTGAGTCCCTGGCGGCGTAGTGTGTTACTGATGGTAGGCTTTGTTACTTTGGTCCCAGCTCTCTGCAGGTCATTCACTAGGTCCCCCCGTGTGGTTCTGGGATTTTTGCTCACCGTTCTTGTGATCATTTTGATCCCACGGGGTGAGATCTTGCGTGGAGCCCCAGATCGAGGGAGATTATCAGTGGTCTTGTATCTTCCATTTCCTAATAATTGCTCCCACAGTTGATTTCTTCAAACCAAGCTGCTTACCTATTGCAGATTCAGTCTTCCCAGCCTGGTGCAGGTCTACAATTTTGTTTCTGGTGTCCTTTGACAGCTCTTTGGTCTTGGCCATAGTGGAGTTTGGAGTGTGACTGTTTGAGGTTGTGGACAGGTGTCTTTTATACTGATAACAAGTTCAAACAGGTGCCATTAATACAGGTAACGAGTGGAGGACAGAGGAGCCTCTTAAAGAAGAAGTTACAGGTCTGTGAGAGCCAGAAATCTTGCTTGTTTGTAGGTGACCAAATACTTATTTTCCACCATAATTTGCAAATAAATTCATAAAAAATCCTACAGTGTGATTTTCTGGAATTTTTTTCCTCAATTTGTCTGTCATAGTTGACGTGTACCTATGATGAAAATTACAGGCCTCTCTCATCTTTTTAAGTGGGACAACTTGCACAATTGGTGGCTGACTAAATACTTTTTTTCCCCACTGTATATCAGTTGTAAGAACGATGTAACAACGGTTGTAAATACAGTCCATTATTTTTGTGACACCTAAATGTAAAGTGGGATATCTTTTCAAATAGAAATATATACAGTACCAGTCAAAAGTTTGGACACACCTACTCATTACAGGGGTTTTCTTTATTTTTACTATTTTCTACATTGTAGAATAATAGTGAAGACATCAAAACTATGAAATAACACATATGGAATCATGTAGTAACCAAAAAAAGTGTTAAACATTTCAAAATATATTTTATATTTAAGATTCTTCAAAGTAGCCACCCTTTGCCTTGATGACAGCTTTTCACACGCTTGGCATTCTCTGGAATGCTTTTCAATTAACAGAAGAATTATCATTGAATTATCACAGTGAATGATTGTAATGTTTGTGTCAATTAATCCCATAGGGATGGGTTGCCAATTGGCGATTTGACACTAAAATAAAAATAATTCATTCATTCAACATGTGTGCCTTGTAAAAAGTTAATTTGTGGCATTCCTTTCCTTTTTAATGCGTTTGAGCCAATCAGTTGTGTTGTGACAAGGTAGGGGTGGTATACAGAAGATAGCCCTATTTGGTAAAAGACCCAAGTCCATATTATGGCAAGAACAGCTCAAATAAGCAAAGAGAAACGACAGTCCATCATTGCTTTAAGACATGAAGGTCAGTCAATGCGGAAAATCAATGCTTCACAGAGTTCAAGTAACAAACACATCTCAACATCAACTGTTCAGAGGAGACTGTGTGAATCAGGCCTTCATGGTTGAATTGCTGCAAAGAAACCACTACTAAAGGACACCAATAAGAAGAGACTTGCTTGGGTCAAGAAACACGAGCAATGGACATTAGACCGGTGGAAATCTGTCCATTGGTCTGATGAGTCCAAATTTGAGATTTTTGGTTCCAACCGCCATGTCTTTGTGAGACGCAGAGTAGGTGAATGGTTGATCTCCGCATGTGTGATTCCCACCGTGAAGCATGGAGGAGGTGTGATGGTGTGGGGGTGCTTTGCTGGTGACACTGTCTGTGGTAACCAGCATGGCTACCACAGCATTCTGCAGCGATATGCCATCCCATCTGGTTTGCGCTTAGTGGGACTATCATTTGTTTTTCAACAGGACAATGACCCAACACACCTCCAGGCTGTGTAAAGGCTATTTGACCAAGAAGGAGCGTGATGGAGTGCTGCATCAGATAACCTGGCCTCCAAAATCACCCAACCTTAACCCAATTGAGATGGTTTGGGATGAGTTGGACCGCAGAGTGAAGGAAAAGCAGCCAACAAGTGCTCAGCATATGTGGGAACTCCTTCAAGACTGTTGGAAAAGCATTCCTCATGAAGCTGGTTGAGAGAATGCCAAGAGTGTGCAAAGCTGTCATCAATGTACAGGGTGGCTACTTTGAAGAATATACCTTGAATTATATACATTATACATATACATTAATTCACAGCACCCTCTTTAGACCTTGTTGGATAGGGGAGGGTTGTGATCTGGAGTTCATGTGAGGGAAACAGCCTCTGGGGATTATAATGGTGATAATGTTATTAGAAAAGTGATCTAATAGCAACATCCATTTCCACATAGGAAAAAATAAAGCCTGCTTCTGGGTCAAAAACTTTGGTTCAATACCAATATCTGTTGATACAATAGGTCAATTAGTCTTAACATCTGTGTCTGAGAGTTGTCTGTTTGTCAGGATGGTGGTTTCCAATGCCCTTTATACACTGTCCCGCTGACCCGATCCAAACTGTGCTGGTTTGGATATTAGCTTTTCATACTCTCATTTACATCTCTGTTGAACCACAATAAAGTGATATTTTCATACCCTCGTATAAGCCTGTTAAATTGAATCTGAGGATGTTGTCGCTGATCCTAAACTACAGAATAGGGTGGTGCAATCAAGTGCAGGGTCAAACATCTACGTTTATTTTATTAACTTGCAGGGTCAAACAACTACGTTTATTTTATTAATGTCTCAGTTGAACTAATGCTGTACCACGTTAGTGGATGATTTATAACAGGCCATTCATAAGAGCTGCACAGGCTCTATAAATTTAGGTCAACAACCACATTTCTAGATAAGATATGTTGTGACATAGACCTCCGAACTTATCACGGCTCAGGCTAAGACCCAGATGCAGACACAGGAGGCGGATAGTACGAGTCTGAGTTTATTACCGTATAAGGGGCAGGCAATCGGTAGGTCAAGGCAGGCAAAGAGTCGTAATCCAAATTTACATTTACATTTACATTTACGTCATTTAGCAGACGCTCTTATCCAGAGCGACTTACAAATTGGTGCATTCACCCTATAGCCAGTGGGATAACCACTTTACAATTTTTGTTTTGTTTTGTTTTTCTTTATTTTTTTTTATTTTTTTTTTAGGGGCGGGGGGGTAGAAGGATTACTTTATCCTATCCCAGGTATTCCTTAAAGAGGTGGGGTTTCAAATGTCTCCGGAAGGAGGTGAGTGACTCCGCTGTCCTGGCGTCGTGAGGGAGCTTGTTCCACCATTGGGGTGCCAGAGCAGCGAACAGTTTTGACTGGGCTGAGCGGGAACTATGCTTCCGCAGAGGAAGGGGAGCCAGCAGGCCAGAGGTGGATGAACGCAATGCCCTCGTTTGGGTGTAGGGACTGATCAGAGCCTGAAGGTACAGAGGTGCCGTTCCCCTCACAGCTCCATAGGCAAGCACCATGGTCTTGTAACAGATGCGAGCTTCAACTGGAAGCCAGTGGAGTGTGCGGAGGAGCGGGGTGACGTGAGAGAACTTGGGAAGGTTGAACACCAGACGGGCTGCGGCATTCTGGATGAGTTGTAGGGGTTTAATGGCACAGGCAGGGAGCCCAGCCAACAGCGAGTTGCAGTAATCCAGACGGGAGATGACAAGTGCCTGGATTAGGACCTGTGCCGCTTCCTGTGTAAGGCAGGGTCGTACTCTCCGAATGTTGTAGAGCATGTAGAGCAAATCAGAGTCAGGCAGGTACAGGACGGCAGGCAGGATCAGGGTCAGGACAGGCAGAAAGGTCAGAACAGGGAAGACTAGAAAAAGCAAAAACCAGAGCACAGGAAACACGGGAACACGCTGGTTGGACTTGACGGGACAAGACGAACTGGCAACAGACAAACAGAAAACGCAGGTATAAATACACATGAGGTATTGGGAGACACCTGGTGGGGGTTGGAGACAATCACAAGACAGGTGAAACAGATCAGGGTGTGACAGAACTGTAGTTATTGGAAGAAGAATATAGGAATGTTTAGCACTTCTGAAAGTAATTCTAAGTCGTTCTTCTGAAGGGGTGTATACTTGGTATACTAAGTAATACTGATCAAATTAATTCACAAAGATGCTTTAATTAGAAATTAAAGAGTGATAAAATCACGTACATAATCCATTCTAGCATTGCCATGTAGGCTATACAGGGAATTTCAACAACATTGTATTATTGATCAACTGAGGGGAACATTGCCATTTTCCTTGATGTGAAAAGGAGTTAACCAAGAGAGAACATCACTCACAATCAGACAGCGCTGGCTCTCTCAACTGCCTATCAGGACACTGTCTGTCTCCTGGGCAACCAACCTCAACAGCCAATTGGATGGAGTCAGGATGCACTTGCAGAATATGGGACCATAGCAGTGTCATAAATGGATGCTGCTGTGAGGGGTATGCACCATCACACTGCAAATGATTCTTTTATTTTTGGAGTAATGTATTCGTCCTCCTGGGAGTGCAGCAGGGAACTCAGAATAAGGTATTCACTTCCTCTAGAAAGCATTAAAGAAGAGTACCCAGGTCTGTGCGGACGGTTCCTTCTTTTAATTAAACAAAAGTCCTGAAGTCCACATTATGATAGGGGCTTATATAAATAACAGTGTTCAAAGATGTGACGTAAACAAAAGCGACCACTCCACTGAATCATTTTTGTATCTCTGCGTTGAATGAAAATCAATGTCATGTATCCAGAGTGTCATTCCAATAATTGGTTCCCTTGTGCAAAAAATAATTGTGCTAAAAATAAAACTCAGGCCAACGAAAGGGCAATACAAGAGCGGGAGGGAGAGAGAGAGCATGAGAGACAGACAAAGCTTTGTAGGGAGTTCTCAGAGAAGTACATTATGAACTGACAGGTTCTTAATTGCTGCATGTGTGGCTCTGTCAGGTCTGACCATGTATAATCCTGTCACTGTGAAAACAGCATACACTGCATGACAATGAAGATAAAAACCATGAAACCATTACAGTTTTTCTCAGTCGCTTTGGTGCATTTTTCACATCATCCCTAACATGTGCAAAATAATAAGTGCATTTCTCAGAACAATTTGTACAAACTGCAATATACAATAGATATGTTTCTAAAGCTAGTCAGTCACTAAAAATCCTTAGTACATCTCTCAAAAGTAAATATTCATGCCAATGATCATGTCAGTGTCATCAGAATGATAAGTCATTGAGTCATTGTTCACGAACAAGGTTGTCAAAATGTTTAGGCATGTTGTCAATGGAACTGTGTACTTTGACAGTATTACCTGATGTAAACTTAGGCTACAGTTTGGATGACAGTTACTGTATTGAAAATGCACAAGGCTGCACTTCTATGGCATATATCAATTTCAACAGTACTATTTACATATTACTGTATGTGGGTTATTGATTGAAAGAGACTGGACAACCCAAGGGGCACAAAGGAAAAAAAACTAAATTAGAAAGAAACACAGGAAACCACCCCTAAGGCACAACTTTGCCCACAGCACTGTTCTAGTGCTGTCTCTACACATCCAGACGTTCCTGTCTGTCAGCCCACATATTCTCATCCACATCACACCGGATATTTTCCCTTCCAATGCAACGTGGAAATAATATTTTGGAATGCCTTATTCATCCTCTGCAGGCGTCTACTGTGGTGTCCTCACATGCTGCATCCATTGCAGCCAGCAGGGTCATCTGTGTGTGTGGCTGACGATCGTACACCTTCCACCTCCATGCTGAAAAGAACTCCTCAATTGGGTTAAGGAATGGTGAATAAGGTGGGAGGAATTCTATGAGCATCCTCGGGTGGGTCACAAACCATTGCCTTATGATGTTTGATCGATGGAAACTCACATTATCACAAATGACCACATACTTTGGCAAATCCTCTCTAAACAGACCCCTCTCATCATCAGGGATGAGAGCCCTGTAGAGAGTCTCTAAAAAGTTGAGTAGATGCTGGGTGTTGTATGGCCCTAAAAGGGGGATATGGGTTAGGACACCATGCTCCGAAATAGCAGCACACATGGTGATATTTCCTCCCCGTTGGCCTGGCAAATCCACAGTAGCTCTGTGACCGATGATATTCCGACCCCGCCTTCTGCATTTGGTCAGGTTGAAGCCAGCCTCATCCACGTATACAAAGTTGTGAGAGGGTTCACTTGATTCCAACTCCATTATACGCTATATCCCAGAACACACAGTTGAATTTGTTTTGGTAAGGAAGAGTGACATAAAATGTACATATATTGCATGTTCCTTCCACAGCAATGGAAATGTGTGCAGTTTATGCTTACTGTACTATGTAACACTATAAAATGTTGCTGTAAAGTAGTTACATAGATATATGTTTTACCTGTACATACTGGTACCGTAGCTCCTTAACTCTGTCCTCATTCCTTTGGAATGGTACACGGTACAGCTGTTTCATACTCATCTGGTTTCTATGCAGCACCCTGTCGATGGTTGAGATGCTAACCGTATGGATGTTTTCAAAGACATCGTTGTCTTCTATAATGGTCCTTTGTATTTCCCTGAGTCTCATGGCATTGTTTGCTCGGACCATGGTGCAAATAGCCTCCTCCTGTTGAGGTGTGAAAAGGCGTCCTCTGCCACCGGTTTGAGGTAATCTTGCAGTCCTATGTGTGGAAAAATGCAGTGATGCATCGCACACTTTCACATAGACAAAAACTATGCGAACACACATTTTACTGTAAAACATACAGGTGGGTGCATGTAAGGTGCAGTATGTATCTGTATAGAGTATATTTCTGTATGCTGTGAAATACAAGTGGACTACTGTAATATGAAGCATTGTAGGAAGTATACAGTATACTGCTTATATACAGTAACAGTGCACTGTACATTGGTGGACATACCTGTTCTCTCTTCGAAACGTTTGTACTATTGAGGACACGGTTGATCTCCCAATATTCGGCTGCACCCTTCGACCCGCCTCAGCCATTGTAAGGCCATGATTGACAACATGGTCTACAATAGTGGCCCTTATGTCATCAGATATGCGCCTATGTCCTCTTCTGCCTCTTCCTCTGTTTTGCCTTCCACCACGCATCCTTGCTCCTCTTCTTCCTCCTCTTGGCTGTTGACCCTGTTCGTTTCCTGGTCCATCCATTATTGGAAAATTGCAACTCTGTGTTGTGGTCTGTCTATATATGCTTGCCAATTGATTCTTCATGAGATGCACCTTTGAGCAATTTAGACAACTGGTTGATTGTTGGTTGAACTAACACTTTACATTCCTTCATGAGTGAGGGTTAATTTCACCTGCACGATTCAGCAATTTACGTTTTTGTACAAAAGGTCTAATAGAAATGTGTAAAACTATGCTTGACAGTTTATGACAAATAGTTCAACAATTTTGCATGTAATGGCTTATGCAAGGAACTAATGCCTAGATGTTTTGAGGGGTAAGACTATTCAACAGAGAACCATCTACTATATTTTGATCAACATGACATGAGCAATTGAAAATGTGGAAAAAAGCTGACACTTGTACATTATCAATTGCAATATGTACAAAAGCAATTGCAATTTGTTCAAAGGAATAAGAAATTGCTTTAATGATGTGCACAAGTGACTAGATGATTTGGAATTTGTACAAGTAGTATCAAGAATTGCACTTTTGATCTAAGAAATGCACCAAAGCGACTGAGAAAAACTGTAAATATCCACTCTGAGAAATGTACTAGTTAGAGATTAAACTGGGAGTCATGTATACAGAGTGTTCATGAGTTTTAACACATTTTAAGCCATGTCTTGCATTTGACATATAGAAAACGACTGCCATTACCATAAGAAAATCGACTTTATAATTCTCAATGACATTTTATATTGTATGGCTTTATGCACCATATATTTTTCGCATCATATCGCCTGTCACAAGCATACAAATAATCTAGTTTACTTCATTGCAGATTTTATCAACGAATCATCTTAGAATAACAGAGAATGGATTTCAGAGGTTTGCGTGAAAGCCATACAATTATAAAAATGAATTGCAATGCAATGTTAGTCCCATGTGATTCGGCAGAATTGCTGAAACCCATTTTTAACAGACTCTTCAAATCAAATCAAATCAAATCAAAATGTATTTGTCACATGCGCCGAATACCATGAAATGCTTACTTACAAGCCCTTGCACAATCCATACATGTCGGATCAAAAAGACAACTACATAGAGAGAATGAAATATTATCACTAAGAAGTACAAAAGATGCTTTCCTTATACCAATTCTAATCAAGAGGGATCTATCAGGGGGACATACCCACTAACTTGTGATGATGGGATTACATCAGTGGTAGGTTAATTAGGCTGTTTTTACACAGGCAGCCCGATTCTGATCTTTTTCCCACTAATTGGTATTTTGACCAATCACATCTGGTCTTTTGACCAATCACATCTGGTATTTTGACCAATCACATCAGATCTTTTCACATGAGATATTTTTCAGAGCTGATTGGTCAAAATATCTATTAGTGAGAAAAAAAGATGAGAATTGGTCTGCCTGTGTGAACGCAGACGGTGTGTGAGCTAGTCAAAACACTTCTAACAACTGACAAATGTATTTAAAAAGTTATTGCTAGCACTGCCATACATCCCTCTACTGCAAAGACTATCATTCACATCCAGATATCCAGAATGGACTGTCCAGCCTATTGACTACACTGGCTGGAGATAATAGTGCAACAATACGTTGACAGAAAATAATGGAGTTTTGCTGTGAAGTGGTGCAAAGCAGGGTTGAGGTCAATTCCATTTCAATTCCAGTCAATTCAGGAAGTACATTGAAATTCCAATTCCAATTCTCTTCAATGCATTTCAATGAGGAAGGTTTGGAATTGGAATTTGGTTTACTTTCTGAATTGACTGGAATTTAAATGGAATTGACCCCAACCCTGTTGCTAAGTAAGTAACTATGAGCTTCACAGAAAAACAACTGAAAACCTTCATAGGCAAAGCAACTTCTCAACGAGCAATACATGGACACAGTAAATGTATAGATATCTGAACTACCAATTATCAAACCAACTGGTCTCTCCACTTGACTTGCAAAAAAGTTTGAAAGTTACATTCTCTTTAATGCGAGTCATTTGTCATTGACAGTTACTATATTCATCTCACTGCACTTTGCTGCCTATGAAATCAAGTGCTCTATGAAACCTAATGCACCCCTGCGCTAGTGTATTTCACACACTGGGTCTTGAGGTGAACGACTGTCGCAACATAAATCTATTTTATCACATTGCGCCCCCCCCCCCCCCCCCCGCCCCCGCCCCCCCCACCCCGTGGCTGCAGAGAAAACGTACCATTTTGAGAGCAATAGATCTTAAAAGGGATAGTTAATAAAAATGTACAAATTCTGCTGAACTGTCCCTTCAACGGTGTGTAATGTATTGTTTGGTTTTCTGAATCAATGTAGATATTTTAGACCTGAAACCAGAAGTTTCTGGAGAGCAGAAGAAAACAATACATACACTACCAGTCAAAAGTTTGGACACACCTACTCATTCAAGGTTTTTCTTTATTTTTACTATTTTCTACATTGTAGAATAATAGTGAAGACATCAAAACTATAAAATAACACATATGGAATCATTTAGTAACCAAAAAAGTGTTAAACAAATCTAAATATATTTTAGATTTTATATTCTTCAAAGTAGCCACCCTTTGCCTTGATGACAGCTTTGCATTCTCTTAACCAGCTTCATGAGGTAGTCACCTGGAATGCTTTTCCAACAGTCTTGAATGAGTTCCCACATATGCTGAGCACTTGTTGGCTGCTTTTCCTTCACTCTGCGGTCCAACTCATCCCAAACCATCTCAATTGGGTTGAGATGGTCAGGTCAGATTTTGGAGGCCAAGTCATCTGATGTAGCACTCCATCACTCTCCTTCTTGGTTAAATAGCCCTTACACAGACTGGAGGTGTCTTCTGGCTCATTGTCCTGTTGAAAAAGAAATGATAGTCCCACTAAGCGCAAACCAGATGGGATGGCATATTGCTGCAGAATGCTGTGGTAGCTATGCTGGTTAAGTGTGCCTTGAATTCTAAATAAATCACTCACAGTGTCACCAGCAAAGCCCCCCCACACCATCACACCTCCTCCTCCATGCTTCACGGTGGGAACCACACATGCGGAGATAATCCGTTCACCTACTCTGCGTCTCACAAAGACACGGCGGTTGGAACCAAAAATCTCAAATTTGGACTCATCAGACCAAAGAAGAAATTTCCACCGGTCTAATGTCCATTGCTCGTGTTTCTTGGCCCAAGCAAGTCTCTTCTTCTTATTGGTGTCCTTTAGTAGTGGTTTCTTTGCAGTAATTCTACCATGAAGGCCCGATTCACACAGTCTCCTCTGAATAGTTGTTGTTTAGTTATGTCTGTTACTTGAACTCTGTGAAGCATTTATTTGGGCTGCAATTTCTGAGGCTGTTAACTCTAATGACTTATCCTCTGCAGCAAAGGTAACTCTGGGTCTTCCATTCCTGTGGTGGTCCTCATGAGAGCCAGTTTCATCATAGCGGTTGATGGTTTTTGCGACCGCACTTGAAGAAACTTTCAAAGTTCTTTAGATTTTCCGCATTGACTGACCTTCATGTCATAAAGTAATGATGGACTGTAATTTCTCTTTGCTTATTTGAGCTGTTCTTTCCATAATATGGACTAGGTCTTTTACCAAATAGGGCTATCTTCTGTATACCACCCCTACCTTGTCACAACACAACTGATTGGCTCAAACGCATTAAGAAGGAAAGAAATTCCACAAATCAACTTTTAACAATGCACACCTGTTAACGGAAATGCATTCCAGGTGACTACCTCATGAAGCTGGTTGAGAGAATGCCAAGAGTGTGCAATGCTGTCATCAAGGCAAAGGGTGGCTGCTTTGAAGAATCTAAAATCTCAAATATATTTTGATTTATTTAACACTTTTTTTGTTACTACATGATTCCATGTGTTATTTCATAGTTTTGATGTCTTCACTATTATTCTACAATGTAGAAAATAGTAAAAATAAAGAAAAACCCTGTAATGAGTAGGTGTGTCCAAACCTTTGACTGGTACTGTATATCTGCGAATGTGTAGGCCTATTTGTGGATGCTGTTATGTATTCAGGAGTCTACTGTAGGTGACTTCTGTGTGTTTCTGAGCTTACGTCATACATATGCTAATATCCACACGCGTGTAAGTGTGTCAGGTCCTATTAAGACGTGGTCTATGAAGACTCTTCAACAGCATGGCAACAGATGGTCCTGTCACTACCTGGTCATGGTACAGACACAAACACAATAATAACTCATGACGGTGCGATATGGGAAAATACCCCGTGCAACCACCGCCAATTACTGACAGTGCTTTGAGACTGAAGCTTCCCCATATTGCATAATCAGGGGATATAACAAGGTTGCAGTCTTATCCCCCCCCCCCCTTCTATCCCCCCCACCATCTCCCATCTCGCATTCAGCCACCAACAGACAGTAATTATTTTCATCAACAGAAACTTTGGCATGCAGCCAAGTCTACTCATTACTCTGAAAAAAATTAGCATTTCACAGCTTTACATCTTAGGCATGGGAATAAAGGAACCATCAAAGGCAGCTTGCCTGACAGCTTTTGCTTCCACAGGAGAGGAGAGAGATATATTAGGAGAGGGAGAGCGACCACTGACGAGTAAGCGATAGACATTTACATTATAGGGGGAGGGAGAGAAAGCTCACACTAAGGGAGTGAACGTTATTTATAATAAGGGTTACATGGAGAAAATCGGACCTCACTGAAATGAAAATGGATGGCCCTCCCTTCAGTAAAATATATTTTACCTAAACCCTCACTGAACCACTGTGCCATGTCAACAGTGGTTCGCAGACCACTGTGGACAAGAGTGGGGTGGAAAGAGCTTCTTTATAGTAAAAGCATTCCAGGTCTGAGAAAAAATAGGCTTTTATAAAAATGTCATGCAATTCTACGTCATTTTACATATTAGCAGAATATTTTTAAATACCACACAAATTACTGAAATGACAGACTAAGAATAGACAGACAGATAGGCCTCTGTGTTCATCTTATCATATCATTCTCCAATGCCAAATCAGTGTGTCTTGTTTGCAACGAAACTGTCCCTGTTTCAAAATAATTAAATCTGAGACATCATTAGGAATCTGAGCATGGTACTTTAAAAAGTTAGGCCTACCTTTCCACCCCAGACATAGTAGGCAGAAAATGTAAAGCTTTAACTGCTGGCTTCTCTTTTTCCATGGCTTAACCCAACGAGAGAAGGTCACAAGTGTTTCCCTAAAAGCTGTCTGGGTTTAAACATCTTCTATTGTACAGAAAGTGAATAGCTTAATCAATTGATAGTGACAGAATTGTATTACTTCCCAAGCAAAGTCATTTGTTTGTCTCCTCGGCTATAGCTCCGCCTCTGAATGTCAAAGAAGCAAATCAATGATATCCCCACATGCATCGGAGTCACGTCTTTACCGGGTATTTTACCGCTTGTTTCTAGCATAGAGCATCACGGACCAAAGCGCTGTTATATATCACTTTATGTAATTGGATCGGTTTTACTTTCTTCAAAATCTTAAGCTAACAAGTGCTTTTTGAATTAAACAACAACAACAAAAAAGTTAGGTGTATGGCATAGCTTCTCATACGCCCTCAATTCGAGTCTTGGTATTAACTTAACAGCCCTTCACTGACAAGGCAGCTTGGACAAGGAGGTAGGCTATTTAAAGAGTGCATGTAGGTGGAGAAATTGCCTAATTTCGTCTGTCAAACAGGTAGGCCAACCTCTTAATTCTTAAATAGGAAGAAATAGGCTCCAACACAAAGCCCTATTGTTGTTAGTAAAGTCTAGTTAAAATGAAGATGGTTGAAATGAATTAGGCTTACTCGAATTTGCCTACTTTCAGCACCATGAGCTGTCCATTTCCGATTGATTGTGTCACGGCTGCTCATTCAAGTTTCAGCCCCACAATGTAAATTACTTGAATCTGGCTTATTGTGAGGTCAGTAACTCTGATAACTACATCATGGGCAAGAAACATATTGTTTTTAATAAAATCATTTATAGTAATAGCAAGCTGTCAAAGTTGACCTCCTCATCTTCGCCCTCTCCTTCTCAAAGTGAACAGAACATAGGCTATAGGCTAGTCCGCATGTATTCTTTGGACTAGGCCTAATCAACAACAAAAATTCGGAAGAAGCTTTTGACTCTCCTCCTGAACTGCCACCATAGGCCTACACAGCACAGCAATTGATTAGGAAGCACACAAAAACGTTTTTGATCAGCAAGAGCAGAGCAGGCCAGGGCTCAGGGTTGGAATGAATATCCATTGCAGTGTGTAATGCAGCCTAGTTTTACTTACACCATCAGCTATCTTAGAAATATAACTTTGCTCTATGCTTCTCCGAGCATGCACTTCATAGCCTATAGGCTATGGATCATTTGATTGAGACCACTCTAAATAGCCCAGTGTTTCCCAACCCTGGTCCTCGAGTTCCCCCAACAGTACCATTTTTATTTATTTATTGTAACCCTGGACAAGCACACCTGATTCAACTTGTCAACTAATCATCAAGCCCTCAATGAGCTGAATCAGGTGTGCTTGTCCAGGGCTATAACGAAACGGTGTACTGTTGGGGGTACTGGAGGACCCCCCCCCCCCCCCTTGCCCTCAGAACAGCCTCAATTCATCAGGGCATGGACTCTAAAAGGTATCGAATGCATTCCACAGGGATGCTGTCCCATGTTGACTCCAATGCTTCCCACAGTTGTGTCAAGTTGGCTGGATGTCCTTTAGGTGGTGGACCATTCTTGATACACACTGGAAACTGTTGATTGTGAAAAACCCAGAAGCGTCGCAGTTCTTGACACAAACCGGTGTGCCTGGCATCTACTGTCATACCCCGTTCAAAGGCAGTTACATTTTTGGTCTTGCCCATTCACCCTCTTACAGTTTTTTTTGATTGCTTAAGCACGATTTTCAAAACAGGGCCCGTGTTTTCAAAACACTACACACAATTAGCACAACCACACACCCAATTAGCAAAACACTACAGATCCTTTGCAAAATTAAACACTCTTGTAAAAACTATACACTTCTTTTTAAAAACCACACTTTGTTACCATATGAAACACACACGTTTCACATTACTATACTCTGTTTGCACGAGTTACACTCTGCTGTGATAAACCAAAACACTTTTAGCACTTCTACTTCAATGATTAGAGTAGGCTACTATCAACAAAGTACAAATATAATGTAAATTCACCAAACACTACACAAGACCAATGTTGCAGACTGAAGAAACTCATTTATTTCTCAACACGCCCAAAATGTTGACATGGAGATTCATAATACTGTAACCAAACGTCACTTTACGTATTGTAAGTTTAAAAAATATATAAAAAAATAACTAGACATTGTCTCTTCGCCTAGCTGGATCTGGCCAGAGAATTTCATCAACATCGCAGGCAATGTTGTCATTAGCAAGACACCTTGGAAAGAAACGTCTTGAATGACGAATCCATCCTTGCATTGCTGCTACCTCCATCTGGTCACAGGCCTCCTCCATGGCTTGGATGAGGGGTACCTCAGCCTGGAGACGGAGATCATATACCTTCCACCGCCATGCCGAGAAAAACTCTTCTATAGGGTTGAGGAATGGAGAGTATGGTGGAAGATATAGGACGGTGAAATGTGGATGTTGCTGAAACCAGTTCTGAACCAGAGCAGAGCGGTGGAAAGACACATTGTCCCAGACAACAATGTATTGCATATGATCGATTTGATTTGCTGCTGTTATGTTGTGCAATTGGTCCAATAATGTAAGTATGAGTGCTGTGTTGTAAGGGCCCATATGGGCATGGCGGTGGAGGACCCCATTCTGTGTAATGGCTGCACAGAGTGTTATATTACCCCCACGTTGCCCTGGGACATTGACTATAGCCCTGTGGCCAATGATGTTTCTTCCCCTCCTTCGTGTTCTCGTCAGGTTGAACCCAGCCTCATCTACGTAAATGAACTCATGCTGGATCTCCTCTCCATCCATTCGTAAAACTCTCTGAAAAACAGTGTCAGGCAAAATTGTGTAGTTCAGTGTAGATCTAGTATACATATTACAGTACAGTAAAAGATTATGAGACAGTATGCAAGATCACACTGCTAAAGTGAATACATACCTCTGCATAATCATGCCGCAGTCGTTTCACCCTTTCGGAATTGCGCTCGAAAGGCACTCGATAAATTTGCTTCATTTGAATATGTTTTTTTTTTAGGATGCGTGCCAGTGTTGATGTTGAGACCTGATGGATATCGTTGAAAATGGCGTGGTTATTGACAATGTTAGCTTGGAGCTGCTTGAGTGTTATAGCATTGTTGGCCAAAACCATGTTTACTATCTCCCTCTCTTGCTGTTCTGTGAACATAGGAGGCCTTCCCCCTTGTCGTCCCTGACCCTCAATCCTATGTAGAAAAAAAAACAGTATACAATAGTACAGTAATTTCACAGGAAAAGGTAACAGAAGTGCTGATAGTGCATAGAATATAGTACTGTAAGCAGTTACTGAAACCGTGCAGATGTTTTTGATATGATGATATTTTTACAATACCTATTTTCCAGTCGAAATGTTCTCATCACACTTGCCACTGTATATCGGCTTAGATTTGGCTGTACTCGCAGTCCAGCCTCCCTCAGCGTCAGGCCGTGGTTGACAATGTGGTCAACCAGTGTTGCGCGGATCTCATTTGTCAGATTCGGTCCTCTTTGAGCACCTTCTTGTCTTCCTCTTCCTCTTCCTCCCCTTCCTCCTCCTCCTCGTCCTCGTCCTCCTCCTCGTCCTCCTCGTTCTCCTCGTCCTCCTCGTTCTCCTCGTTCTCCTCCTCGTTCTCCTCGTCCTCCTCCTCGTTCTCCTCGTCGTCCTCCTCCTCCTCCTCCTCCTCCTCCTCGTCTTACTCTTTCTCTGACTCTTTCCATTGTGCTTGAAGACCGATGAACTCACCTGCTGCTTTTTATAGTGCTTATACACCTGATTGGTGTGTCTACAATTAAGCAAACGAGTGTTTGCACACCTGATGACTGTGTTGAACCAATTGGTTGGACGGTGTGGTAATTTGACAGTCAGTGCTTTGGTATTGCAAGGACGTGACTTCATGATAGATTTTTGTGTGTAATGTATGTTAAGTGTGTTTAGTGTTTTGCAAATCACTGTGTGTAGAGTTTTGCAACAAGTGTAAGGTTGACAACGTGCTTATAGTTGTGCAAATATGGGCTGATGTTTTGCTTCTTGAGTGTAAGGTTTTGCTAATAGTGTACTACTTTTAATTTTAGTGTGTAAGCAATCCAAAAAAACTGTAATGGTACAAACGTAATCCATGTCTCAATTGTCTCTAAGGCTTACAAATCCTTCATTAACCTGTCTCCTCCCGTTCATCTACACTGATTGAAGTGGATTTAACAAGTGACATCAATAAGGGATCATAGCTTTCACCTGGATTCACCTGGTCAGTCTATGTCATGGAAAGAGCAGGTGTTCTTAATGTTTTGTACACTCAGTGTATAGTCTAATAAGCAACTAATTCTAAAACACTGAGAAATATTGACATGTAATCAATTACAAATTACATGACCCTCCCCTGGACTAGATTTTAAAACATTCTAAACCCTCCCCTTGACTAAAATTTAAAAAGCATGACCCTTCCCCATTTTCCTCCAGGTACCCATTCTGTAAATTTCAAACCATCCCTAACGAGTATTGCGATGAATGTAAAACAGGAAGAGAGAGAGAGAGAGCGAGAGAGCGAGAGAGAGAGAGAGAGAGAGAGAGAGAGAGACAGAGAAAGAGAGAGATAGAGGGAGTGAGAGGGGGAGAGAGAGAAACAGAGACAGAGAAAGAGAGAGATAGAGGGAGTGAGAGGGGGAGAGAGAGACAGAATGAGAGAGAGAGAGAGTGAGAGGGGGGAGAGAGAGACAGAGACAGAGACAGAGAAAGAGAGAGATAGAGAGAGTGAGAGGGGGAGAGAGAGACAGAATGAGAGAGAGAGAGAGAGAGAGAGATAGAGAGAGTGAGAGGGGGGAGAGAGAGACAGAGACAGAGAAAGAGAGAGATAGAGGGAGTGAGAGGGGGAGAGAGAGACAGAATGAGAGAGAGAGAGAGATAGAGAGAGTGAGGGGGAGACATATACAGAGACAGAGAAAGAGAGAGATAGAGAGTGTGAGAGGGGGAGAGAGAGACAGAATGAGAGAGAGATAGAGGGAGTGAGAGGGAGAGAGAGAGAGAGAGAGAGAGAGAGAGAGGGAGTGAGAGGGGAAAGAGAGAGATAGAGTGAGAGAGAGAGAGAGAGAGAGAGAGAGAGAGAGAGAGAGAGAGAGAGAGAGAGAGAGAGAGAGAGGAGAGAGAGAGAGAGAGAGAGAGAGAGAGAGAGAGAGAGACAGAGACAGAGACAGAGACAGAGACAGAGAAAGAGAGATAGAGAAAGAGAGATAGAGGGAGTGAGAGGGGGAGAGAGACAGAGACAGAGAAAGAGAGAGATAGAGGGAGAGAGGGGGAGAGAGAGACAGAGACAGAGACAGAGAAAGAGAGAGATAGAGGGAGAGAGGGGGAGAGAGAGACAGAGACAGAGAAAGAGAGAGATAGAGGGAGAGAGGGGGGAGAGATGCAGAGACAGAGAAAGAGAGCGATAGAGATTGTGAGAGGGGAGAGAGACAGAATGAGAGAGAGAGATAGAGGGAGTGAGAGGGGGAGAGAGAGAGAGAGAGAAGAGAGATAGAGAGAGTGAGAGGGGGAGAGAGAAACAGAGGACAGAGAAAGAGAGAGAGATAGAGGAAGAGAGAGGGGGAGAGAGAGACAGAGACAGAGAAAGAGAGAGATAGAGGGAGAGAGGGAGGGAGGAGAGAGACAGAGACAGAGAAAGAGAGAGATAGAGGGAGATAGAGGGGGAGAGAGAGACAGAGACAGAGAAAGAGAGAGATATAGGGAGAGAGAGGGGGAGAGAGAAACAGAATGAGAGAGAGAAAGGAGACACCCACTAATGAGGAAGCGATAAACATGTAGCGGTAAGAGAGTGGGATGGAGAGGGAGAGGGAAGGAGGGGGAGAGAAAGAGAGAGACACCACTAATGAGTCAGCGACAGACGCGTAGCAGAGGGAGGGAGAAAGAGAACAGGGATGGAAAGGTAAACAGTGCCATGGCTAAGTGAGTAATGGCAGCTGCTTTCAGCTCCACAGACAGAGGGAGGCAAGAAGGGATTGTGATGAGTCACGGAGACGGCGGAGTGGGAGAATGGATGATCCCGCTATGATAACACAATATCCTCTAATGTGGGAGGAGGAGTGACAAAAGTCTATGCGGATGCCTACATTCTTAGAAAAAAGGGTTCCAAAAGGGTTCCCCATCCAGGTAGAACCTTTTTGGTTCTAGGTAGAACCCTTTCGGGTTCCATGCAGAACCTTCTATGGAAAGGGTTTGGTACCTAGTACCAAAAAGGGTTCTACAAAGGGTTCTCCTATGGGGACAGCCGAATAACTCTTTTAGGTTCTAGATAGCACCTTTTTTTCTAAGACTAAATGTCAACATGTGGCATTTAGAATGGCATTTTTATGGCTCTTATGGAAAGTGGGGTGACAATGGGAGTACTCCATTTGTCTACTAATCATGAGACAAGTGCAGTCCTTCTATGTCCAATTTATGATTAAGCCAAAACTCTAAGGTTTTAGGATAATATCCACTGGGTACTTAATTAGAGAATGGAGGGAGAGAGAGAGGGAGGGGGAGAGAGAGAGAGAGATAGAGAGAGAGAGAGAGAGAAAGAGAGAGAGAGAGAGGGGGGGGAGAGAAAGGGAGAGGAAGAGAGAGAGGGAGAATGATGGAGAGAAAGAGGGAGAGAGAGAAAGAGAGAGAGAGAGAGAGAGAGAGGGAGAGGGAGAGAGAGAAAGAGGGAGAGAGAGAGAGAGAGAGAGAGAGAGAGAGAGGGAGAATGATGGAGAGAAGAAGAGAGAGAGAGAGAGGAGAGAGAGAGAGAGAGAGAGAGAGAGAGCGAGAGCGAGAGCGAGAGCGAGAGAGAGAGAGAGAGAGAGAGAGAGAGAGAGTGAAATAAAGGAGAAAGGCTGGGAGAAAATAGAGAGTAAGGAAGAAAGTAAAGAGAGAGAGAGGGAGAGAGAGATGCAGTTCATGTTAATGTAAGTAGCCCTTGGGGCAGCTCAGCTCACTCCTATCTGGAGCATCCCGGTTCCTGGGAGCAGCTGCAGCCAAACACCCAGTCCGCCCGTGGGACAGAGCTCCAGCTGCAGACTGCAGCTGCCTGGCTGGCTTTGATCCCAGAGGCCCTATCAGTGCCAACCAGAGAGCAGCCTGCTTTCTCTTGGCTCTCTTGGAACCTGTGTGTCCTGGTCATCATTGGATTACAGTCAAAACCAGAAGCCACTTGGTTCGGGCTGGAGGAGGCTGGATGGGGCTGGATGGGGCAGGAGGGTGCAGGAGGGGATGGAGGAGGCA